>NC_061510.1:149798178-149957192 GCF_022539505.1 Lolium rigidum
CCCTTCCGCCTACTTAAAGCCTCCGTCGCGAAACCCCCGCGGACGAAAAACCACGATACGGGAAAACCCATCGAGACGTCGTCGCCGCCGATCCCATCTCGGGGGATTCTCGGAGATCTCCTCCGGCACCCGCCGGAGAGGGGATTCATCTCCCGGAGGACCTCTACACCGCCATGGTCGCCTCCGGTGAGTGATGAGTGAGTAGTTCACCCCGTCGGACTCATGGGTCCATAGCAAGAGCGTAGATGGTTGTCTTCTCTCATTGTGCTTCATTGTTGGATCTTGTGAGCTGCTACTACATGATCAAGATCATCTATCTCAGTAATTCTATATGTTGTGTTTGTCGGGATCCGATGGATAGAGAATACCATGTCATGTTAATTATCAAGTTATTATACATGTGTTGTTTATGATCTTGCATGCTCTCCGTTTCTAGTAGAGGCTCTGCCAAGTTTTTACTTTTAACTCCAAGAGGGAGTACTTATGCTCGATAGTGGGTTCATGCTCGCATTGACACCGGGACGATGGATGAAAAGTTCTAAGGTTGTGTTGTGTTGTTGCCACTAGGGATAAAACATTGGCGCTATGTCCGAGGATGTAGTTGTTGATTACATTACGCACCATACTTAATGCAATTGTCCGTTGTTTAGCAACTTAATACTCGGAGGGGTTTGGATGATAACTCGAAGGTGGACTTTTAGGCATAGATGCAGTTGGATGGCGGTCTATGTACTTTGTCGTAATGCCCAATTAAATCTCACTATACTTATCATGTCATGTATGTGCATTGTTATGCCCTCTCTATTTGTCAATTGCCCGACCGTAATTTGTTCACCCAACATGCTTTTATCTTATGGGAGAGACACCTCTAGTGAACTGTGGACCCCGGTCCATTCTTTAATACCTGAAATACAAATCTGCTGCAATACTTGTTTTACTATTTTCTCTGCAAACAATCATCTTCCACACAATACGGTTAATCCTTTGTTACAGCAAGCCGGTGAGATTGACAACCTCACCGTTTCGTTGGGGCAAAGTACTTTGGTTGTGTTGTGCAGGTTCCACGTTGGCGCCGGAATCTCCGGTGTTGCGCCGCACTACATCCCGCCGCCATCAACCTTCAACGTGCTTCTTGGCTCCTCCTGGTTCGATAAACCTTGGTTTCTTTCTGAGGGAAAACTTGCTGCTGTGCGCATCATACCTTCCTCTTGGGGTTGCCCAACGAACGTGTGAAATACACGCCATCAGTCCACAGTTCACTAGAGGTCTCTCCATAAAGATAAATAACATGCCGGGTCAACAAATTACAGCTGGGCAATTGTCAGAATAAAGAGCATACATAACAAGATGATTACTATAAGATTCATTCGGGCATTACAACATAATACATAGACCGTAATCCAACTGCGTCTATGACTAATAATCCACCTTCCGGTTATCATCCAAACCCCTTTCAGTATTAAGTTGCAAGCAACAGATTATCACATTAAGCAATGTGTGTAAAGTAAACAGTAGAATTATCCTTAGACAAAACATTGTTGTTTTCTCCCTAGTAGAAACATCACATCTACAATCTTAGAAGTTATTGTCACTCTTTCAGAAAACTAGAGACATGAATCTACTATCGAGCATAAATACTCCCTCTTGGAGTCACAAGCATTTATTTGGCCAGAGTATCTACTAGCAACGAAGAGCATGCAAGATCATGAATAACATATGAAAAATATATAATCGTTCTCAACATAGTATTCAATATTCATCGGATCCTAGCAAACACAACATGTAGCATTACATAAAGATGATCTTGATTATGATAGGCAGCTCACAGAATCTAAACATGAAGCACAAATTGGAGAAGACAACCATCTAGCTACTGTTATGGACCCGTAGTCCATGGATGAAGTACTAACGCATCACTCCGGAGGCGGGCATGGCGGTGTAGAGGCCTCCGGTGATGATCTCCCCCTCCGACAGGGTGTCGGGAAGAGCTTCAAAACCCTCCCGAGGTAAGGTCTGCGATGGCGGCCGCGACAGAACTTTTCGTGGATGGAGGCTCAGGTGTTTTGGTTTTTCCCGAGATCGTGAATAAATAGGCGGAAGGGCGAGGTCGGTGGACGCCAGGTGGGCCACACCACCCCTTGGCGCGGCCATACCCTGGGCCGCGCCATGGGTCGGTGTGGCCACCCTGTGGCGCCTCTTCGTCTCTCCTCCGGGCTTCGTCTTCGTTACGGTAAAATAAGATCTTCGGCTTTTGTTTCGTCCAATTCCGAGAATATTTCATGTACAACTTTTCTGAAATAGAAAACATCAGAAAATAGGGAACTTGCACTGTGGCATCTTGTCAGTAGGTTAGTGCCGGAAAATGTATAAAAGTGCAATGAAGTGTAAGCAAAACATATATAAATTGGCGTAAGATAAGCATGGAGCAACAAAAATTATAGATACGTTTGCAATGTATCAGTGACGCAACACCATATTAATCTATGGATGAAATTATGAAGTATAATATTGTGTATTTCGTCCAAGCCTTCATTCTTCATTATGGTGGCTTCAAAGTTGTAAAATCTCCACTTGTGGCATCTTCTTCAATCCTCACATGATTTCCACCATCTCCACGTATGATCATGCTCCAATGCTTGTCCCTCTCGTCCATGCTAGGTCTATCATTTCTAAGACTAACAAATACATCTGATTTATACAACATCATATTCTCATGTATGTGAGGAATAGTTCCAAGAAACGAAAGTACATGATAGTTAAGTTGTTTGGCACGAGCTCGAGTGATAGGTCCTTGCATTTGTGTCACTATAGATACAATGGTTGTATCAATAGATGGGATGTCCCCAGCAATGTGTTTGTGGTTGAAGTTCATTAATGTACAATAAGATAAAATTGAGTCATTGGCCATGCTATTAAGAAAAAAATCTTATTGGTATAATGCATACCTTCGTGTTGGATACCATGTTCTACTCTTTTGTATCTATTTTGTGTGTACATGTTTCTTTGTGGATAAATATCTTCGTGATATTATCTACTTAGAGGAACTTATATACATGAGAGATGATACATCTCCAATTTATATCTTCTTTATTTGTTGTGTGTTGATTGGTCATGCTAAGCAAACTCATTCATTGAAGACTATGGTGATGCGGCTTTGCTCATCCTTGTATTATTCTTATAATATGCTTGATCATGCCTCTTATATATTCTTTTGGTTGAGCCTTTTATTATGATGTTTCTTTCTTGTTGCTCAACCATTTGTTCTCTGATACGTCTCCGACGTATCGATAATTTCTTATGTTCCATGCCATATTATTGATGATACCTACATGTTTTATGCACACTTTATGTCATATTCGTGCATTTTCTGGAACTAACCTATTAACAAGATGCCGAAGTGCCGCTTGTCGTTTTCTGCTGTTTTTGGTTTCGTAAATCCTAGTAACGAAATATTCTCGAATCGGACGAAATCAAGACCCGTGTTCCTATTTTCACCGGAAGCATCCAGAACACCCGAGAGCCGCGGAGGGGCCCTGTGGGCCCCAGATGATAGGGTGGAGCGGCCTGGGCCCTGGCCGCGCCAGCCTATGGTGCCGCCGCCTCTTCGACCCTCTGACGCTGCCCTTCCGCCTATTTAAAGCCTCCGTCGAGAAACCCTGATACGAAAAAACCACGATACGGAAAACCTTCCAGAGCCGCCGCCATCGCGAAGCCAAGATCCGGGGACAGGAGTCTCTCGTTCCGGCACCCCGCCGGAGCGGGGAAGTGCCCCCGAAGGCTTCTCCATCGACACCGCTGCCATCTCCACCGCCATCTTCATCACCGCTGCCGCTCCCATGAGGAGGGAGTAGTTCTCCATCGAGGCTCTGGGCTGCACTCGGTAGCTATGTGGTTCATCTCTCTCCTATGTGCTTCAATACAATAATCTCATGAGCTGCCTTACATGATTGAGATTCATATGATGATGCTTGTAATCTAGATGTCACTATGCTAGTCAAGTGAGTTTTACTTATGTGATCTCCGGAGACTCCTTGTCCCACGTGTGTAAAGGTGACGAGTGTGTGCACCGTGTGGGTCTCTTAGGCTATATTTCACGTAATACTTACTCACCGTTATGAATGGCGTAGTGAAGTGCTTATTTATATCCCTTTATGATTGCAATGTGTTTTGTATCACAATTTATCTATGTGCCACTCTAGTGATGTTATTAAAGTAGTTTATTCCTCCCGCACGGTGTAATGGTGACAAGTGTGTGCATCCGTGTTAGTACTTGGCATATGCTATGATCATGATCTCTTGTAGATTGTGGAGTTAATTATCATTATGATAGTATTGATGTGATCTATTCCTCCTACATAGCGTGAAGGTGACAAGTGTGCATGCCGTGTTAGTACTTGGTTTAGTCGTGTCGATCTTTCTTGCACTCTAAGGTTATTTAAATATGAACATTGAATTGTGGAGCTTGTTAACTCCGGCATTGAGGGTTCGTGTAATCCTACGCAATGTGTTCATCATCCAACAAGAGTGTAGAGTATGCATTTATCTATTCTCGTTATGTGATCAATGTTGAGAGTGTCCACTAGTGAAAGTCTATTCACTAGGCCTTGTTCCTAAATATCGCTATCGCCGCTTGTTTACTCGTTTTACCGCGTTACTACCGCTGCGTTACTACCGCTTGTTTATCGTCCCGGGCAAAGCACTTTTCTCGGTGCCGTTGCCACTGCTCATATATATTCATACCACCCGTATTTCACTATCTCTTCGCCGAACTAGTGCACCTATTAGGTGTGTTGGGGACACAAGAGACTTCTTGCTTTGTGGTTGCAGTGGTTGCATGAGAGGGATATCTTTGACCTCTTCCTCCCCGAGTTCGATAAACCTTGGGTGATCCACTTAAGGGAAACTTGCTGCTGTTCTACAAACCTCTCGCTCTTGGAGGCCCAACACTCGTCTACAAGAATAGAAGCTCCCGTAGACATCAAGCACTTTTCCGGCGCCGTTGCTCGGGAGGAAAGGTAAAAAGGCACTCATACTCCGGTTCCTGTGTAACAGTACTTTTCCGGCGCCATTGTGTTTGTGCTCGAAGCTATTTCCTTTAGATCCCGCAATTGCATCTTTTTGTTTCTTGTTTACACTAGTTTGGCATAATGTACAACAATGAGCTTTTTATTCTATTTCCCGATTTAAAACATGGATTGTTTGATGCGAAAATTAAAAAACCTATGGAATCTTATTTGCATGTCGGTAGTAATATTAGTATGAACGCTTTGAACACCATTGTTGATAATGATATAGAAAGTTCTAAGCTTGGGGAAGCTGGTTTTCATGATCTTTTTAGTCCCCCAAGCATTGAGGAGAAAATTTTCTTTGATGATACTTTGCCTCCTATTTATGATGATTATAATAGTGGTCTTTTGGTACAACCTACTATGGAGAGTAAAATTTATTGTGATTATACTATGCCTCCTATATTTGATGATGAGAATAATAATGATAGCTACTTTGTTGAATTTGCTCCCACTATTACTAATAAAATTGACTACGCCTATGTGGAGAGTAATAATTTTATGCATGAGACTCATGATAAGAATGCTTTATGTGATGGTTATATTGTTGAGTTTGCTCATGATGCTACTGAAAGTTATTATGAGATAGGAAAATATGGTTGTAGAAATTTTCATGTTACTAAAATGCCTCTCTATGTGCTGAAATTTTTGAAGGTACACTTGTTTTATCTTCCTATGCTTGTTACTTTGCTCTTCATGAACTTGTTTATTTACAAGATTCCTATGAATAGGAAGCATGTTAGACTTAAATTTGTTTTGAATTTGCTTCTTGATGCTCTCTTTGCTTCAACTAATATTTCTTGCGAGTGCATCATTAAAACTGCTGAGCCCATCTTAACGGCTATAAAGAAAGAACTTCTTGGGAGATAACCCATGTGTTACTTTGCTACAGTACTTGGTTTTTATTTTGAGTCTTGGAAGTTGTTTACTACTGTAGCAACCTCTCCTTATCTTAGTTTTATGTTTTGTTGTGCCAAGTAAAGTCTTTGATAGTAAAGTAAATACTAGATTTGGATTACTGCGCAGTTCCAGCATTTCTTTGCTGTCACGAATCTGGGTCTACCTCCCTGTAGGAAGCTCAGAAAATTAAGCCAATTTACGTGCATGATCCTCAGATATGTACGCAACTTTCATTCAATTTGAGCATTTTCATTTGAGCAAGTCTGGTGGCCTAATAAAATCCATCTTTACGGACTGTTCTGTTTTGACAGATTCTGTCTTTTATTTCGCATTGCCTCTTTTGCTATGTCGGATGAATTTCTTTGATCCATTAATATCCAGTAGCTTTATGCAATGTCCAGAAGTGTTAAGAATGATTGTGTCACCTCTGAACATGTGAATTTTTATTATGCACTAACCCTCTAATGAGTTGTTTCGAGTTTGGTGTGGAGGAAGTTTTCAAGGATCAAGAGAGGAGTATGATGCAATATGATCAAGGAGAGTGAAAGCTCTAAGCTTGGGGATGCCCCGGTGGTTCACCCCTGCATATTTCAAGAAGACTCAAGCGTCTAAGCTTGGGGATGCCCAAGGCATCCCCTTCTTCATCGACAAATTATCAGGTTCCTTCTCTTGAAACTATATTTTTATTCGGTCACATCTTATGTACTTTACTTGGAGCGTCTTTTTTCTTTTATTTTTGTTTTTGTTTTGTTATTTTCATTCTCTGAATAAATACATGCTTGTGTGGGAGAGAGACACGCTCCGCTGGTTCATATGAACACATGTGTTCTTCGCTTTATCTTTTAGTGTTCATGGCGAAGGTTAAAACTGCTTCGTTCATTTTTATATGGTTGGAAACGGAAAATGATACATGTAGTAATTCTAAAATGTCTTGGATAATTTGATACTTGGCAATTGTTGTGCTCATGTTTAAGCTCTTGCATCATATACTTTGCACCCATTAATGAAGAAATACTTAGAGCTTGCTAATTTGGTTTGCATATTTGGTTTCTCTAGAGTCTAGATAATATCTAGTATTGAGTTTTGAACAACAAGGAAGACGGTGTAGAGTCTTATAATGTTTACAATATGTCTTTATGTGAGTTTTGCTGCACCGTTCATCCTTGTGTTTGTTTCAAATAACCTTGCTAGCCTAAACCTTGTATCGAGAGGGAATACTTCTCATGCATCCAAAATCCTTGAGCCAACCACTATGCCATTTGTGTCCACCATACCTACCTACTACATGGTATTTATCCGCCATTCCTAAGTAAATTGCTTGAGTGCTACCTTTAAAATTCCATCATTCACCTTTGCAATATATAGCTCATGAGACAAATAGCCTAAAAACTATTGTGGTATTGAATATGTACTTATGCACTTTATCTCTTATTAAGTTGCTTGTTGTGCGATAACCATGCTTCTGGGGACGCCATCAACTATTCTTTGTTGAATATCATGTGAGTTGCTATGCATGTCCGTCTTGTCTCGAAGTAAGAGAGATCTACCACCTTAATGGTTGGAGCATGCATATTGTTAGAGAAGAACATTGGGCCGCTAACTAAAGCCATGAATCATGGTGGAAGTTTCAGTTTTGGACATATATCCTCAATCTCATATGAGAATAATAATTGTTGCCACATGCTTATGCATTAAAGAGGAGTCCATTATCTGTTGTCCATGTTGTCCCGGTATGGATGTCTAAGTTGAGAATAATCAAAAGCGAGAAATCCAAAATGCGAGCTTTCTCCTTAGACCTTTGTACAGGCGCCATGGAGGTACCCCAATGTGACACTTGGTTAAAACATGTGCATTGCAAAGATCTGGTAGTCCAAGCTAATTAGGACAAGGCGCGGGCACTATTAGTATACTATGCATGAGACTTGCAACTTGTAAGATATAATTTACATAACTCATATGCTCTATTACTACCGTTGACAAAATTGTTTCATGTTTTCAAAATAAAAGCTCTAGCACAAATATAGCAATCGATGCTTTCCTCTTTGAAGGACCATTCTTTTACTTTTATGTTGAGTCAGCTCACCTATCTCTCTCCACCTCAAGAAGCAAACACTTGTGTCAACTCGTGCATTGATTCCTACATACTTGCATATTGCACTTGTTATATTACTCTATATTGACAATTATCCATGAGATATACATGTTACAAGTTGAAAGCAACCGCTGAAACTTAATCTTCCTTTGTGTTGCTTCAATACCTTTACTTTGATTTATTGCTTTATGAGTTAACTCTTATGCAAGACTTATTGATGCTTGTCTTTAAGTACTATTCATGAAAAGTCTTTGCTTTATGATTCATTTGTTTACTCATGTCATTACCATTGTTTTTGATTACTGCATTCATTACATATGTTTACAAATAGTATGATCAAGGTTATGATGGCATGTCACTTCAGAAATTATCTTTGTTATCGCTTTTACTCCGCTCGGGACGAGCGTAACTAAGCTTGGGGATGCTTGATACGTCTCCGACGTATCGATAATTTCTTATGTTCCATGCCATATTATTGATGATACCTACATGTTTTATGCACACTTTATGTCATATTCGTGCATTTTCCGGAACTAACCTATTAACAAGATGCCGAAGTGCCGCTTGCTCGTTTTCTCGCTATTTTTGGTTTCGTAAATCCTAGTAACGAAATATTCTCTGAATCGGACGAAATCAAGACCCGTGTTCCTATTTTCACCGGAAGCATCCGAACACCCGAGAGCCGCGTAGGGGGCCCCGTGGGCCCCAGATGATAGGGTGGCGCGGCCCGGCCCCTGGCCGCGCCAGCCTATGGTGCCGCCGCCTCTTCGACCCTCCGACGCCGCCCTTCCGCCTATTTAAAGCCTCCGTCGAGAAACCCCCGATACGAAAAACCACGATACGGAAAACCTTCCGTAGCCGCCGCCATCGCGAAGCCAAGATCCGGGGGACAGGAGTCTCTGTTCCGGCACCCCGCCGGAGCGGGGAAGTGCCCCCGAAGGCTTCTCCATCGACACCGCCGCCATCTCCACCGCCATCTTCATCACCGCTGCTCCTCCCATGAGGAGGGAGTAGTTCTCCATCGAGGCTCGGGGCTGTACCGGTAGCTATGTGGTTCATCTCTCTCCTATGTGCTTCAATATAATAATCTCATGAGCTGCCTTACATGATTGAGATTCATATGATGATGCTTGTAATCTAGATGTCACTATGCTAGTCAAGTGAGTTTTACTTATGTGATCTCCGGAGACTCCTTGTCCCACGTGTGTAAAGGTGACAAGTGTGTGCACCGTGTGGGTCTCTTAGGCTATATTTCACAGAATACTTACTCACTGTTATGAATGGCGTAGTGAAGTGCTTATTTATATCCCTTTATGATTGCAATGTGTTTTGTATCACAATTTATCTATGTGCCACTCTAGTGATGTTATTAAAGTAGTTTATTCCTCCTGCACGGTGTAATGGTGACAAGCGTGTGCATCCGTGTTAGTACTTGGCGTATGCTATGATCATGATCTCTTGTAGATTGTGGAGTTAATTATCATTATGATAGTATTGATGTGATCTATTCCTCCTACATAGCGTGAAGGTGACAAGTGTGCATGCCGTGTTAGTACTTGGTTTAGTCGTGTCGATCTTTCTTGCACTCTAAGGTTATTTAAATATGAACATTGAATTGTGGAGCTTGTTAACTCCGGCATTGAGGGTTCGTGTAATCCTACGCAATGTGTTCATCATCCAACAAGAGTGTAGAGTATGCATTTATCTATTCTCGTTATGTGATCAATGTTGAGAGTGTCCACTAGTGAAAGTCTATTCCCTAGGCCTTGTTCCTAAATATCGCTATCGCTGCTTGTTTACTCGTTTTATCGCGTTACTACCGTCGCGTTACTACCGCTTGTTTACCGTCCCGGGCAAAGCACTTTTCTCGGTGCCGTTGCCACCGCTCATATATATTCATACCACCTCGTATTTCACTATCTCTTCGCCGAACTAGTGCACCTATTAGGTGTGTTGGGGACACAAGAGACTTCTTGCTTTGTGGTTGCAGTGGTTGCATGAGAGGGATATCTTTGACCTCTTCCTCCCTGAGTTCGATAAACCTTGGGTGATCCACTTAAGGGAAACTTGCTGCTGTTCTACAAACCTCTGCTCTTGGAGGCCCAACACTGTCTACAAGAATAGAAGCTCCCGTAGACATCATTCTCCCCAAGTGTTAAGCTTAATTTTTTTATCTACGTTCTCTTGTAATGTGATCATATTTAGTTCATTTCACTTGGGTATCTATTGTTTTGAATGATGGCGTGGGAGTGACATTCCATGTTTGTGCACCTCATACTCCAATGCAAATTGTCTATTTTGTGCACAAACCTTGGGGAGCTTCCTCATATTATTTAGAGCACTTGTCTTGATCTTATCATAATATCTATCTTTCATTTCTTATCTTATTTGGCTCATTTGATTGCTTGATTCATTTGTTGGAGCTTCTTGACTCTCTCAAAGGATCGTATGCCACACCTAGAGGGGGGTGATTTTAGTTCTTTTTCAATTTAGGCTTGACACAAAGGTAAATTCTCTAGATATGCAACTATGTGAATTTACCTAGATTACAAGGAACACAACTATGCAAGATATAGGTAGACAAGATATAATAGAGAAAACAAAGGATAGAGGTAACCGAGAGTGGAGCACACGGAGACACAGAGATGATTCCCGTAGTTCCTTCCTTTTGAGGGGAATTACGTCTAAGTTTGGAGGAGTGTGTTCGCCACAAAGGCCGGAACAACGCCACGAAGGTCTCATTCAGGTCTCATGTGAGCAACGCCACAAAGGCATAGCCCACTTCCACTAAGGGATTTCCTCGAGGCGGAAACTGGGTCTTTACAAGGTTCTTGGGGCACACATCCACAACTGAATCGGAGGCTCCCAGTAGCTGTAACAACACAACAACAAGAACAAGAACAAATCAACCACAAGCAACTAGGGTTTCCAAATGGAACACTCGCAAAGGGGCCCTCAAGCAAATGAGGAGGAAATGTAAATTGCTTCGGTGAAGATGTAGATCGGGGTCTTCTCCTTCGATTCTCCAAAGATCAAGAGCTTTGGATGGTTGGAGGAGGAGATCTAGTGAATCTTGTGTTTTCTTTGTGTGGCTCCAATGGTGGATGAACTTGAGATGAAATGAACAACTTGAGCTTGAGGAAGAAGGGGGTATTTTTACCCCTCTCCAAATCGAGCCGTTACAGGAAATCTGGGGGCGGATAATCCGGCATAAGTATGGGCCGGATAATCCGGTCCCCCGGAATATCCGGGTCACGACAGAATATCTGGCCAAATATCCGGGGGTATACTGAGAGCCCTGCCGCCAAGTCCTTAGCCGATTTTCAGGGGCTGGATATTCTGCAAATATCCGACCCCGGATTACCCGCCCCTCCCACCGGAATATCTGGGCCTCGACAAATATCCGGCCTGGATCCAGTAAGCTCGGCGCTTAAGTCCTTAGCCGATTTTCAGGGGCCGAATATTCTGCAAATATCCGGCCCCATATTATCCGGCCTGGAGCTGATTTCCTGCTTCCTTCTCTTTGTTTCTCACACAAATTCAACCACAAATACTTTCTGCACTATATCAACGCACATTAGTGTATCACACATATTGTCATCAAACACACAAAACTTTAATTAGAGAGATGTTCTTTCAGACTCTGTTATCTTTTTGCAATCTTTGATCCTCGTTATAGTGTGATTTCCTCCGACTATTCGTTATTGGATATGTGCATTTGGTTCCACTCACATTATGAGAAATGCACACTTTATGGAGGAACTCTCACTATATTGGCCTTCCAAAGTTTTCACCCATGTCGGCAATTGGTGCCAATGTGGGAGAAGTTTCGAGGGTTTAAGGAAATTTGGTTTATGTGTTTGCTTTGTGCTTAATCATTTTCCTTTCATGCTTTGCATCCTGTTGCTTTGCTTGGTTGAATATTTATAGGAAACTCCAATAGGTTTTGATTTCCAATATATGCAATGAAATGCAAGGTCATTCACACGTGCATAGTTTATGAGGGAGTTTGCTCTATGTATTAAACTTGTTTGTTACTTAAATTTTTATATAAACCCTCTCAAAGAGATTGTCATCAATTACCAAAAAATGGGGAAGATTGAAAGTGCATAGAGCCACCATGTGTGGTTTTGGTAATTAATGGCAATCCCTATGGACTAATGTTTGCATTGTGTTATATTTGTAGGTGTTGTCCGTAGGTAATTCTTGAACCATTGATGTCTACGGGTGCTTCTATTCTTGTAGACAGTGTTGGGCCTCCAAGAGCAGAGGTTTGTAGAACAGCAGCAAGTTTCCCTTAAGTGGATCACCCAAGGTTTATCGAACTCAGGGAGGAAGAGGTCAAAGATATCCCTCTCATGCAACCCTGCAACCACAAAGCAAGAAGTCTCTTGTGTCCCCAACACACCTAATAGGTGCATGATGGCGTGTAACTCACACGTTCGTTGGGAACCCCAAGAGGAAGGTATGATGCGCACAGCAGCAAGTTTTCCCTCAGAAAGAAACCAAGGTTTATCGAACCAGGAGGAGCCAAGAAGCACGTTGAAGGTTGATGGCGGCGGGATGTAGTGCGGCGCAACACCAGGGATTCCGGCGCCAACGTGGAACCCGCACAACACAACCAAAGTACTTTGCCCCAACGAAACAAAGTGAGGTTGTCAATCTCACCGGCTTGCCGTAACAAAGGATTAACCGTATTGTGTGGAAGATGATTGTTTGCGAGAAAACAAGAAACAAGTATTGCAAGCAGATTTGTATTTCAAGTATAAAAGAATGGACCGGGTCCACAGCTCACTAGAGGTGTCTCTCCCATAAGATAAAAGCATGTTGGGTGAACAAATTACAGCTGGGCAATTGACAAATAGAGAGGGCATAACAATGCACATACATGTCATGATAAGTACAAGTGAGATTTAATTGGGCATTACGACAAAGTACATAGACCGCCATCCAACCGCATCTATGCCTAAAAAGTCCACCTTCAGAGTTATCATCCGAACCCCTTCCAAGCATTAAGTTGCAAAGCAACAGCACAATTGCATTAAGTATGGTGCGTAATGTAATCAACAACTACATCCTTAGACATAGCATCAATGTTTTATCCCTAGTGGCAATAGCACAACACAACCTTAGAACTTTCTCGTCACCGTCCTGTATCAATGGAGGCATGAACCCACTATCGAGCATAAATACTCCCTCTTGGAGTTAAGAGCAAAAACTTGGCCGGAGCCTCTACTAATAACGGAGAGCATGCAAGATCATAAACAACACATAGGTAATAACTTGATAATTAACATAACATGGTATTCTCTATCCATCGGATCCCGACAAACACAACATATAGTATTACGTATAGATGATCTTGATCATGTTAGGCAGCTCACAAGATCCAACAATGAAGCACAATGAGGAGAAGACAACCATCTAGCTACCGCTATGGACCCATAGTCCAGGGGTGAACTACTCACTCATCACTCCGGAGGCGACCATGGCGGTGAAGAGTCCTCCGGGAGATGAATCCCCTCTCCGGCAGGGTGCCGGAGGAGATCTCCGTAATCCCCCGAGATGGGATTGGCGGCGGCGTCTCGCAAGGTTTTCCGTATCGTGGCTCTCTCGTTCCGGGGTTTTCGCGACGGAGGCTTTAAGTAGGCGGAAGGGCAACGTGGGGGCCACACGAGGGCCCTACACCATAGGTCGGCGCGGCCGGGCCGGTGGCCGCGCCGCCCTATGGTGGCGGCGCCTCGTGGCCCCACTTCGACTCCTCTTCGGTCTTCCGGAAGCTTCGTGGCAAAATAGGACCCCGGGCGTTGATTTCGTCCAATTCCGAGAATATTTCGTTACTAGGATTTCGAAACCAAAAATAGCGTAAAACAAAGAATCGGCTCTTCGGCATCTTGTTAATAGGTTAGTTCCAGAAAATGCACGAATATGACATAAAGTGTGCATAAAACATGTAGATATCATCAATAATGTGGCATGGAACATAAGAAATTATCGATACGTCGGAGACGTATCAGTGCAATAGTTCGGCGAAGAGATAGTGAAATACAGGTGGTATGAATAAATATAAGCAGTAGCAACGACACCAGAAAAGTGCTTGCTGGCGTGTGGTTGATGGTGGTAATATTGCAGGAAGTACAGATGCAGTAAAACAAGAAACAAGCAGCGATAGCAGATATTTAGGAACAAGGCCTAGGGATCATACTTTCACTAGTGGACACTCTCAACTTTGATCACATAACGAATAAATAAATAGATGCTAGACTCTACACTCTCTTGTTGAATGATGAACACCACTAATCGTGTAGGATTACACGAACCCTCAATGTCGGAGTTAACAAGCTCCACAATATTCGATGTTCATGTTTAAATAACCTTAGAGTGCATGACAGATCAACATAACCAAACCAAGTACTAACATAGCATGCACACCGTCACCTTCACACTACGAAAGGAGGCATAGATCACATCAATACCATCATAGCAATAGTTAACTTCATAATCTACAAGAGATCACAATCATAGCCTACGCCAAGTACTACACGATGCACACACCGTCACCATTACACCGTGCAGGAGGAATAAACTACTTTAATAACATCACTAGAGTAGCACACAGATAAATTGTGATACAAAACACATTGCAATCATAAAGGGATATAAATAAGCACTTCACTATGTCATTCATAACAATGAATAAGTATTCTGTGAAATATAGCCTAAGAGACCCACACGGTGCACACACTGTCACCTTTACACACGTGGGACAAGGAGTCTCCGGAGATCACATAAGTAAAACCCACTTGACTAGCATAATGACATCTAGATTACAAGCATCATCATATGAATCTCAATCATGTAAGGCAGCTCATGAGATTATTGTATTGAAGTACATAGGAGAGAGATTAACCACATAGCTACCGGTACAGCCCCGAGCCTCGATGGAGAACTACTCCCTCCTCATGGGATACAGCAGCGTTGATGAAGATGGCGGTGGTGTTGATGGAGAAGCCTTCCGGGGGCACTTCCCCGTCCCGGCGGCGTGCCGGAACAGAGACTCCTCCCCCCATCTTGGCTTCGCGATGGCGGCGGCTCTGGAAGGTTTCTCGTACCGTGGCTTTTTCGTATCGAAGATTTAGGTCAGGGACCTTTATATAGGCGAAGAGGCGGAGTCGGAAGGCTGACGGGGCGACGACACAAAAGTGGGGCGCCCCCCCCCTAGGCCGCGCCGCCCTGTCATCTGGGGGCCCAGTGGCCCCCCTCTGGCGACTCTCGGGTGTTCTGGAAGCTTCGTGGAAAAATAGGATGCTGGGCCTTGATTTCGTCCGATTCCGAGAATATGTCCTTACTGGGATTTCGAAACCAAAAACAGCAGTAAAACAAAGAACCGGCCCTTCGGCATCT
Organism: Lolium rigidum; assembly: GCF_022539505.1. NCBI lineage: Eukaryota > Viridiplantae > Streptophyta > Magnoliopsida > Poales > Poaceae > Lolium > Lolium rigidum. Next base: position 149,813,641 of record NC_061510.1, read on the forward strand.
CGTCAATAGGTTAGTTCCGAAAACGCATAAATATGACATAAAGTATGCATAAAACATGTAGATATCATCAATAATGTGGCATGGAACATAAGAAATTATCGATACGTCGGAGACGTATCAACATCCCCAAGCTTAGTTCCTGCTCGTCCCGAGCAGGTAAACGATAACAAAGATAATTTCTGGAGTGACATGCCATCATAACCTTGATCATACTATTGTAAGCATATGTAATGAATGCAGCGATCAAAACAATGGTAAATGACATGAGTAAACAAATGAATCATAAAGCAAAGACTTTTCATGAATAGTACTTAAAGACAAGCATCAATAAGTCTTGCATAAGAGTTAACTCATAAAGCAATAAATCAAAGTAAAGGTATTGAAGCAACACAAAAGAAGATTAAGTTTCAGCGGTTGCTTTCAACTTATAACATGTATATCTCATGGATAATTGTCAACATAGAGTAATATAACAAGTGCAATATGCAAGTATGTAGGAATCAATGCACAGTTCACACAAGTGTTTGCTTCTTTAGGTGGAGAGAGATAGGTGAACTGACTCAACATAAAAGTAAAAGAATGGTCCTTCAAAGAGGAAAGCATCGATTGCTATATTTGTGCTAGAGCTTTCATTTTGAAAACACGAACAATTTTGTCAACGGTAGTAATAAAGCACATGTATTATGTAAATTATATCTTACAAGTTGGAAGCCTCATGCATAGTATACTAATAGTGCCCGCACCTTGTCCTAATTAGCTTGGACTACCGAGATCATCGCAATACACATGTTTTAACCAAGTGTCACAAAGGGGTACCTCCATGCCGCCTGTACAAAGATCTAAGGAGAAATCTCGCATTTGATTATTCTCAACTTAGACATCCATACCGGGACAACATGGACAACAAATAATGGACTCCTCTTTAATGCATAAGCATGTGGCAACAATTAGTGTTCTCATATGAGATTGAGGATATATGTCCAAAACTGAAACTTCCACCATGATTCATGGCTTTAGTTAGCGGCCCAATGTTCTTCTCTAACAATATGCATGCTCTAACCATTAAAGTGGTAGATCTCCCTTACTTCAGACAAGACGGACATGCATAGCAACTCACATGATATTCAACAAAGAGTAGTTGATGGCGTCCCTAGAAACATGGTTATCGCACAACAAGCAACTTAATAAGAGATAAAGTGCATAAGTACATATTCAATACGACAATAGTTTTTAAGCTATTTGTCCCATGAGCTATATATTGCAAAGGCGAATGATGGAAATTTAAAGGTAGCACTCAAGCAATTTACTTTGGAATGGCGGAGAAATACCATGCAGTAGGTAGATATGGTGGACACAAATGGCATAGTGGTTGGCTCAAGGATTTTAGATGCATGAGAAGTATTCCCTCTCGATACAAGGTTTAGGCTAGCAAGGTTATTTGAAACAAACACAAGGATGAACCGGTGCAGCAAAACTCACATAAAAGACATATTGTAAACATTATAAGACTCTACACCGTCTTCCTTGTTGTTCAAACTCTTTACTAGAAATTATCTAGACCTTAGAGAGACCAATTATGCAAACCAAATTTAGCAAGCTCTAGGTGTTTCTTCATTAATAGGTGCAAAGTATATGATGCAAGAGCTTAAACATGAGCACAACAATTGCCAAGTATCAAATTATCCAAGACATTTTATCAATTACCACATGTAGCATTTCCCGTTTCCAACCATATAACAATTAACGAAGCAGCTCAACCTTCGCCATGAACATTATGAGCTAAGAACACATGTGTTCATATGAACCAACGTGAGCGTGTCTCTCTCCCACACAAGCATGATGGATCAGATCTTATTCAAACACAAACAAAAATAAAAGCACACAGTACGCTCCAAGTAAAGTACATAAGATGTGATCGAATAAAAATATAGTTTCAAGAGAAGAAACCCGATAAGTTGTCGATGAAGAAGGGGATGCCTTGGGCATCCCCAAGCTTAGATGCTTGAGTCTTCTTGAAATATGCAGGGATGAACCACCGGGGCATCCCCAAGCTTAGAGCTTTCACTCTTCTTGATCATAGTATATCATCCTCCTCTCTTGATCCTTGAAAACTTCCTCCACACCAAACTCGAAACAACTCATTAGAGGGTTAGTGCACAATAAAAATTAACATGTTCAGAGGTGAGACAATCATTCTTAACACTTCTGGACATTGCATAAAGCTACTGAACATTAATGGATCAAAGAAATTCATCCAACATAGCAAAAGAGGCAATGCGAAATAAAAGGCAGAATCTGTCAAAACAGTAATGATCCGTAAAGATGGATTTTATCGAGGCACCAGACTTGCTCAAATGAAAATGCCCAAATTGAATGAAAGTTGCGTACATATCCGAGGATCACGCACGTAAATTGGCATATTTTTCCGAGCTACCTACAGAGAGGCAGGTCGAAATTCGTGACAGAAAGAAATCAGAATCGCGCAAGAATCCAAATCTAGTATGAACCTTACTATCAAAGACTTTACTTGGCACAACAATGCAACAAAATTAAGATAAGGAGAGGTTGCTACAGTAGTAACAACTTCCAAGACACAAATATAAAATAGAGGTACTGTAGCAAAATAAACACATGGGTTATCTCCCAAGAAGTTCTTTCTTTATAGCCATTAAGATGGGCTCAGCAGCTTTAATGATGCACTCGCAAGAAATAGTAGTTGAAGCAAAAGAGAGCATCAAGAGGCAAATTCAAAACAAATTTAAGTCTAACATGCTTCCTATGCATAGGAATCTTGTAAATAAACAAGTTCATGAAGAGCAAAGTGACAAGCATAGGAAGATAAAACAAGTGTAGCTTCAAAAATTTCAGCACATAGAGAGGCATTTTAGTAACATGAAAATTTCTACAACCATATTTTCCTCTCTCATAATAACTTTCAGTAGCATCATGAGCAAACTCAACAATATAACTATCAAATGAAACATTCTTATCATGAGTCTCATGCATAAAATTATTACTACTCCCAACATAAGCATAATCAATTTTATTAGTTGTAGTGGGAGCAAATTCAACAAAGTAGCTATCATTATTATTCTCATCATCAAATATAGGAGGCATATTGTAATCATAATCAAATTTATCCTCCATAACAAAGCGGTACTAAACGACTACTATCATTATAATCATCATAAATAGGAGGCAAAGTATCATCAAAGTAAATTTTCTCCTCAATGCTTGGGGGACTAAAAAGATCATGCTCATCAAAACCAGCTTCCCCAAGCTTAGAACTTTCTATATCATTAGCAACAATGGTATTCAAAGTGTTCATACTAATATGTTCCATGGGTTTTTTAATTTTCGCATCAAACCATCCATGTCTTAAATCAGGAAATAGAATAAGAAGCTCATTGTTGTCCATTATGCCAAACTAGTGTAAACAAGAAACAAAAAGATGCAATTGCAGGATCTAAAGGAAATAGCTTCAAGCACACACACAACGGCGCCAGAAAAGTACTTTACCTGGGACCGGAGTATGAGTGCCTTTTACCTTTCCTCCCCAAGCAACGGCGCCGTGAAAATAGCTTGATGTCTACGGGTGCTTCTATTCTTGTAGACAGTGTTGGGCCTCCAAGAGCGAGAGGTTTGTAGAACAAGCAGCAAGTTTCCCTTAAATGGATCACCCAAGGTTTATCGAACTCGTGGAGGAAGAGGTCAAAGATATCCCTCTCATGCAACCCTGCAACCACAAAGCAAGAAGTCTCTTGTGTCCCCGACACACCTAATAGGTGCAATAGTTCGGCGAAGAGATAGTGAAATACAGGTGGTATGAATAAATATAAGCAGTAGCAACGGCACCAGAAAGTGCTTGCTGGCGTGTGGTTGATGGTGGTAATATTGCAGGAAGTACAAATGCAGTAAAACAGTAAACAAGCAGCGATAGCAGTATTTAGGAACAAGGCCGAGGGATCATACTTTCACTAGTGGACACTCTCAACTTTGATCACATAACAGAATAAATAAATAGATGCTAGACTCTACACTCTCTTGTTGAATGATGAACACCACTAACTGTGTAGGATTACACGAACCCTCAATGCTGGAGTTAACAAGCTCCACAATATTCGATGTTCATGTTTAAATAACCTTAGAGTGCATGACAGATCAACATAACCAAACCAAGTACTAACATAGCATGCACACTGTCACCTTCACACTACGAAAGGAGGCATAGATCACATCAATATCATCATAGCAATAGTTAACTTCATAATCTACAAGAGATCACAATCATAGCCTACGCCAAGTACTACACGATGCACACACTGTCACCATTACACCGTGCAGGAGGAATAAACTACTTTAATAACATCACTAGAGTAGCACACGGATAAATTGTGATACAAAACACATTGCAATCATAAAGGGATATAAATAAGCACTTCACTATGCCATTCATAACAGTGAATAAGTATTCTCGTGAAATATAGCCTAAGAGACCCACACGGTGCACACACTCGTCACCTTTACACACGTGGGACAAGGAGTCTCCGGAGATCACATAAGTAAAACCCACTTGACTAGCATAATGACATCTAGATTACAAGCATCATCATATGAATCTCAATCATGTAAGGCAGCTCATGAGATTATTGTATTGAAGTACATAGGAGAGAGATTAACCACATAGCTACCGGTACAGCCCCGAGCCTCGATGGAGAACTACTCCCTCCTCATGGGAGACAGCAGCGTTGATGAAGATGGCGGTGGTGTTGATGGAGAAGCCTTCCGGGGGCACTTCCCCGTCCCGGCGGCGTGCCGGAACAGAGACTCCTATCCCCCAGATCTTGGCTTCGCGATGGCGGCGGCTCTGGAAGGTTTCTCGTACCGTGGCTTTTTCGTATCGAAGATTTAGGTCATGGACCTTTATATAGGCGAAGAGGCGGAGTCGGAAGGCTGACGGGGCGACGACACAACAGGGGGGCGCGCCCCCCCTAGGCCGCGCCGCCCTGTCATCTGGGGGCCCAGTGGCCCCCCTCTGGCGACTCTCGGGTGTTCTGGAAGCTTCGTGGAAAAATAGGATGCTGGGCCTTGATTTCGTCCGATTCCGAGAATATTTCCTTACTAGGATTTCTGAAACCAAAAACAGCAGAACAAAGAATCGGCCCTTCGGCATCTCGTCAATAGGTTAGTTCCGGAAAACGCATAAATATGACATAAAGTATGCATAAAACATGTAGATATCATCAATAATGTGGCATGGAACATAAGAAATTATCGATACGTCGGAGACGTATCAACCATATGTTGGCTTCAAGGTTGAAATAATAAGAAATTGACGAAGATCAAGTGACAAGTATGTATTGAAGAAGAAGATTAAGTGATCTCTCATGTGTATCTTGAATACATCAACATAATGAAGAAAGAAGAAAAAAAGAAATGATGTGCAAGTTCAAGATGAGACATATCAAATAGATCATATATGCTTGAAGCTTGACATTCATATGGTGATCATGGATATGTGAAGATGCACAGAATAAGAAGCTCTCCCATAGTGGATTATGGGGGAGCACTCGCAATACTTCAACAAGCAAGCACAATCAAGAAAGGCGTTCCACCTTGTTGCGATTAAGATCATCATCATCAAGATCAAGTGGAATGCGCAAGATTAAGGTTTGGTCTTGATATGTTTTCTTTCTTTCTTACGAGCCCAGGACCATCGAATCAGAGTCCGGATGGCCATTCTCGTGTTGATGTTTCTGCCAGTTTTCGGGGTGGGGGGGGGGGATAATCCGGCCCGGGTACAAAATATCCGCCAATAATGTGGGGGTGTATCCAGGGCCGTCACACTGAAAGTCCTTAGCCATTTTTTGAATCCGGGGGGGGGGGGATAATCCGGCCCGGGAGGTCCCTAACGGTCATATTCCATTGGGAGGGGTATATAAGACCCCCTTCTTCCTCTTTGGGCTAGTTGCTTCTATTACTCTCTCCCTCCTCCATTGTTGATATTGAGAAGCTTGCTCTATCTTTCAATCCCTCCATGATTCTTGCCCCCATTTGAGGGAAAGAGAGAGGAGATCTAGATCTACATTTCCACCAACCAATATCCTCTGTAAGTGAGGAGAACATACTAGATCTAGATCTTTGAGTTATTTGTGTTCTCCTCTTTGTTTTTCCTCTCTTATTCTTCCAATAGGTTTAGAAGCTTTGTTGGAATTTGAGAGTGAAGGACTTGTGCATCTTTGTGGTGATTGCCATTGCATTTGGTGCATCAGTTTGAGTTTTCCATGGTGATTCGTGGAAGTGAAAGTGAGGAGGTTGTTACTCTTGGGTTCTTGGAACCCTAGACGACTTAGTGGTATTTGTGGTATTCTTGGGGCCACCAATTAAGTTGTGGAGATTCCTCAAGCTTTGTGAAGCCTTTGTGGCGAATTTCTTGGGGGACTCCAATTAAGTTGTGGAGATTGCCCGAAGCTTTGTGCAGGTTCGGTGACCACCCTTAAGGCTCCATAGTGGATCAAGAATTTCCCTTTTGGTGGGAAGGCCCGGGGAGAATATGGCGAGACCTTCGTGGCGTTTGAAGTGATTTATCCTCCACACCGCTCCAACGGAGAGTAGCACTCGCAAGAGTGTGAACTTCGGGAGCGTCGTCTCCGCTTCACCTTGTTTATTCCTATACCCGAGCTATTTACTTATGCATTTTACTTTGTGATAGCCTTCATGCTTGAAATTTTATATATCTTGCTATCACATATGTGCTTGTCTTGCTTAGCATAAGTTGTTGGTGCACATAGGTGAACCATAGTTACATAGGTTTTGTGCTTGACAAATTAAACGCTAGTTTTATTCCGCATTTGTTAAGCCATAATCGTAAAAGTTTTAAACTGACTATTCACCCCCTCTATGCGGCATCCGTGTCCTTTCACCGCCGGCGATGCAGCACCAGGAGGTGTACCGGCGGGAGGATTTCTGGCGGGCGTTCCTCGCCTGGGAGCACGAGAGGGGTCATCCGCGGCCGCCGGGAATTCACGCCCGATGACGACACGCCCGAAAACGAGAACGAGGTCGCCGACGATGAGGACATGCCTCCAGCTGCTGTGAAGCTGGAGGACGTCGTCCCCGGCAACTACGACAAGGACGTGGCCATGGCCGGCGCAATGGCCGCATCATTGGCCGACGAGGACGCCAACTGGCCAGGGTATGAGGACATCGTCTAGCTCTTGTCCATGGTGGCAGAGCACGTAGCCTCGCTGCCACCGCTGCCACCGTACGCGCCACCATAGGCGGCGTGGGACGACCAGGAGGTTCCACCGCCTCCGCCACCGACACCGTCGCACCTCCTCCGCAGTACGTGCCACCGCCTCCGCAGCACACGCTGCCAGCGGAGATCCCTGCTTGGGCGCAACAGGTGTGGGCGCCCCCCGCCCTTCATCGACCTCGCCTCCAACGACGAAGAAGGCGGCGACACCTAAATTAGTTTAGATTTTATTTTTAAACCATGTAAATTATGTTGAATCAATGAAATTTTTATCAAATTTTCGAGCGTTTTTTAAACCTCACGCTATTTTTTTTTCTCCTGCGCGTGGGCTAACTTGCCAGCGGACCGAATGGATCGCGCTGCTGCGCGCGTTGTCGTCAGGCCGGACAGCGCCACGCATCGTTGATTTGGATCGGCCCCTTATGTCTCCGTGAGCCGTGGGCTCGTGCTCAGTGGTTTGGCATGGAGGCCCAGGCCTGTGAAGCCAGTCCACCGGAGCGCGATTTTTTCCCCTTGGACTCTCCGCCGCCCGTTGACGGCGGTGATCCAAGTCCAAGCCAGTCTAGGTGAGCAGCGCTGCCTCTACCGCAACTGCTCAACTGCTCACATCCGCCATTAATCACACACAAGCACGCACTAACGCACACGATTAGAGAGTAGATAGATCGATCCCCTCCCCCGGCCCGCATCACAACCATCTCCACGCCGCCGGCGAGCCGCTGTTCCGGAAGCTTCAGCCATGTCCCACGACGACCCCCCGCCGGCTGCCGCCAAGAAGAAATCGCCCGCAGAGGAGGCGGCCGAGAAGAGGTCAGCGCTATTCCTACCCCCTCTCCTCTCGTCGCGACTATGAAATCAATCACGAATTGGCGTCAGAATTCGCTGGACGGCCGTTTTAGTCATTTCCCCCCTTTTCGGGGGTAGAATTGCGCATGTTCTTTCTTCGTTCATCTAGCTACTTGGTGTACTGTAGTCCGTAAGGAGCAAAGCTGCAAATGAGTGAGTTTTGTTCACGCCATGTTAATTTGTGCTGCAGGAGGGAGAAGCTTACCCCTGGGAGCTTGATGAAGGCGGTTATACGGTCAGGCAGTGGCGACGCCACCCCTGCAGACGGAGATCAGGTTGGGACTAGTTTTCTTTCTTCGTTACAAAGCTCATTTGCTGCAGAATGTTTTGATAGAAGCTAGTAACTGCTTAGTCGAACTTATGAACAATTGAACTAAGTAAGTACATTGAACTGAAATGAGAGTATCTAGTAACAGTTGCCCAGTGTGATGTGATGACCTACACATGTTTGTTGAGGCTAAACATACATTTTCTGGCTGGTAGCTTTACAACTCCAATGATATTCTTGCAAGGACTATCTCCAATTTTACATCAGTTAATACTGGAAGCCTTTCATGCATTTTTTTTTTCTGATCTCATCTGCTTACATAGTATTTACTAAGGAAATCCTTTAACTCTAGTTTATTGAGTGACATCAGTTTGTGCAATATCCATAAAGTCAGTTAAAAAGGATGATCCTATCTATTCATGGCTCAAGTGTTATGTTCAAAGATAAGAATCGGCCGTTCAGCACTCCATATAATTTAGACAAAGTCATTTCTGTTATGTTCAAATGCTCAGGGCCCTCTTGATGTCTCTCTTGACCTTTCGTTAGGCAAACACTGATTTCTTTTTTATATGAGACATGGAGACATTTGGTGGTCTTTTTTTTTTTTGTTGCTAATTCTAGTCTTGCAGGTCATACTTCATTGCACTACTCGCACCATGGGTGGCATTGTTGTAAATTCTACAAGAAGGGAACATGGAGGTGATTAGGCAACTTTCTTCCCACTTGACACTACATATCTATTTCTTTTTAGTTTTCAAACACCATCAGGATGCTTCAGACTCGACCGATTCTTATCTTTGTAGGGAATCTAGTTCTTTGGTAGCCATCTTACAGTTGGCACACTTTGAAGCCTCTCTTATATGATGAAGAGGGCATATTCAGAATTTTAGATTGCGCGTGTAGTTTTCAAGTATCAACAGGTTTTCATTCTTCTGTTATGGTCCTGGTTGTAAATTGAACGCCATGGTGATAGTATGATACAAAAGTCATTTTTAGTAGTTGTGGCATGAACGTTTGTGCATGCAGCGAATAAAGAGAAAAAAATGTTCAATGATATGTACTCCCTCCAGATCGGTTTAACAAGTGCGCACATAGTTTAAGAAAATGCTTTGACCATTATTTTGGTCAATAAAATATGAATGTATGTCACAAAAATTATATCATTGGAAACCTTCTTTAAATATAAATCTAACACTATAGATTTTGTAGACATATAATTTATTTTGTATTGACCAAATTAATGGTCAAACTTTGTCTTAAACTGCGTGCGCGCCTGTTAAACCGACCCGGAGAAAGTATCTTTGCTTGTTAATCCTTCAAGCAGTAGCCATATGCTCCCTTTCATCCTCCATTACAACATATTAGACGTGATAAGATGTTCGATCTTACGATTTACAGTTCCATGAATTTATCAGCAATGATACCATTGTCTTGTTTGTTTTGGTAGTCTGTTCATGGTACTGGAGCACTAATCATCTTTTTTATTGTTACTATGTAACAGGTAAAGGAGTCCCACTCAGATTTGTTTTAGGAAGGAGCAAAATGATCCTTGGCTTTGCTGAAGGCTTTCCAACCATGCTGAAGGGTGAAATTGCTATGGTAAATGTGAATTTTGATAACAAAGATGTTCTAGAGGGACTCATTTTCTGAGAATGCAATGATTCAAATACACATGTCCCAAATGTACAAACATCTTATCTTTTCAGTTCAAAATGGAGCCGAAAATACACTATGCGGAGGATGATTGTCCGGTTGCAACTCCAGATGGCTTCCCAAAAGATGATGAACTTCAGTTCGAGATTGAGATGTTGGATTTCTTTAAAGCCAAGGTTAGTCTTGTTGTAGCTTGAGTATGAGATGCTCTATATTCAGTATCATGATGGCAAAGTGGTGGTACCATTTCCAACCTTTTTTTTAATACTTTTTTCAGTATGATATGATATCTGAAAAGTTGTATAATTGTATGTTAATTAACATGCTGTGTGCAACATAATATGCATCTAATACAGCTGTTGTCATGCCTTATCATGTGATTTCGTATGCCATCTTCATAGCAATGAGTGCTGCTGAGACTCTTCCTTGTCACGGGAGATGCTCTAAGGCCTATTGGATGTGCGAGGAGACTAAAGCTTTCTCTATTATTTGCCTGTCCCTCCTAGCAATACCTATCCCTTCAAATTAGTATTCATATGAATGACTATAACTCGCTTAGGCATCTAGGCGCTCCCCTCCGCCTTGGAAAATCAACAGCTTTAGGTGCCTAGGCGTCCAAAGCCCCCCCCCACCCCAACCAATGCAATTCTTGGATAACATGCAAGATTTTGTTCTTGTATGCGTCTTCTGCTATTGCCATGCAAAAACATTGTTGTTATTTACTGCATTCTTGGTTACTGATTAATTATGTTACCATCTTTCTTATGGAACCAATATATCTCACAAACGAATGCATGCGTACGACATAAAAAACTGTTTTAAAATAACAGTGAGTTGTATTTATCTTTTCATAAATAATATTGATCATAAGATGCATCCACCGTGGAAGCTATCGAGTTAACTGGAACATGCAAACAAGCCGTACAAATTTCTCCCTTTCTTTTTCTGTCTGAAGATAGTTGATTTCTTAATTACATGACATAATACTCAATGAAACGTGTAGAGTACCAATCAGGCACATCAAAATATTATTTCCTACATTTGGTTAGATTACTAACTCTTGTTTTCTCCCTCTTCAGGTAATATCTGAGGATTTAGAAGTTGTAAAGAAGGTAAAGAGACTGTCCTTACTGATTCCTGCAAATACATTAAGTTCTATGCGGTTAGGATTTCAAATTGTTATTTTCTTCATGCTTAGGGTATCTGTTAGATAGTTCTCATGCTTTGCAAAGTTAGCACAGTTAAAAGATTTAACTATCAAGTTTTAGATTTCTGAACTGCTATCCATGTTAGACTGGTTTTTTGTTTGTTTTGCAAGAAGTGGTCAAGTAAATGATAGCAGATCCTGCGGATACTTCAGGACCAGGGAAAGCTGATCATTGTCCTTTTGATGTGGCAGATAGTTGACGAAGGCAAGGGATGGGAAACACCTAGAGAACCATATGAAGTGACGGCACGGTAATTGTTTTTCAAATGAGTTATGTTCAGTGCTCTTGCAGCATAAGTCCATAAATTTTCTTTCTCTGTGGTTGTTATTCTCTCTTGTACCTGTAAGTGCTATATGTAGTTGACGTCTGTAATTAATTACTGAAAAAATTGAAATGATCTAGTTGACCAATTTGCACAGAAAAGAAGGGGAGGGTTACATGCCAAGTTGCATTTGATCAATTGACATTAATATCCATATCACCAAGACAATATGTAGCTCAGCTGGGGGAGTGGATGTGCAATCCCGCCTTCTCGGTTCAAGTTCTTATGGCCAATAATTTGTGTTTTCTGTTATTGGGGTTTCCCTTATAGTTTTCTTCAAAATAAACTCTTAGATAAGGAAGAACGCGCTCGTCAACTGCGACATCTCGTGCCTGGTTTAGTTCAAGTTGCTGTCGTGGATAAGATCACCGGTGCCACCTCTGGTGAATGTCAGAGAATTTGTCGACTGGTGGAAATCAGCAGTTAGGGTTACTCCCTCCGTGACAAGGCACCGAACAAGCCCCATCATCCAGCTTACTGCTTGGTTGATTTGGATGCCAAGGAGAACATATTTTTTTGCAATGATAGCCCAGCATTACCTGGCCCTGTAGACATCATCAGATCGGAGGCAAACTCTTGGTTCACATAAGGTGCGAAGAAGATACAACTATCTCCTGCCCAGTGGGTTAGAGTATACCGCTCTTTTTGTTTTCTTGGCTATAGCATATTTCATATTTCAGGCTTTTAAATAACTTAATTGAGCTCTATCAGTAAAACAAGGTGCAATTCTTATTGCGTTGTTTAGAGAAAATGAAACAGAAATAGCGTCTTTTACACCATGTTGGTGTGAAGAGCAAGACGTGGGTGCTTTCAGGGTGTTGTGTCTAAATTACCCTTGTCCAGAACTTTTGTCTGGTAGTCATGCCTGCTTTCTCATCTTCCTTCCCTGCCATAATTGCTACTCCCTCTGTCCCATAATATAAGATGTTATTAGAACAAATGACATCTTATATCATGGGATGGAGGGAGTATATCTGTTAAGTGCAGCAAGACATGGTATGTATGGGGGAGTTAAGCCTATTCTAGGTGGTCCTGGTCCCAAGAGGTAGACGATGCCCTGATGACAGCCAAATGTCAGGCCCTCTGGGGCCTAAAGGAAACTAACTTAAGAAGCCCTAAAAGGATTACTATCTTTCTACTGCTGCTGCCTTGCTATATTAAATCTTGAGTTCTTATTTATGAAAAATGAATTTAACTAGGAAACTTTTGTTCATCATCTGCAGGATAACAGCCAGAACAGCAGATGGAAAAGATATTCTTCTAAGTAAAGAAGGACCCTATTTCTTTACTCTGGGTAAATCGGAGGTCAGTGTCATTCTTGTTACGTGTGTAGTAGGAGCATAGGACATTAATCACATGCTTTTTGAATACCTTTTTGACATTCTATTGCACTAAGAGGAATGCAAGATATAGATATATCATTTGTTTTTCTAAACACTTGCGTCAGTGTTTGCAACTTCTCTGAGAACACACGATGCTCACTGTGCTAATTATTTCGGCCCATCTTCTCTGAGTAGTTCAGATCTAGCAGATGATGCCCTTTGTGTAATTTGAACTCGTCTGCTGATTCTATCAATTTAAAATGCATAGAAGGCTTATATGGTTCTCGTCGATTCTTCTAACTTCTCTTTGTTATGCAATATTTTCTGTACTGTTTTAGTTTAGGTACCTAAAGGGCTTGAGATGGGAATTGGATCAATGGCACGCAAGGAAAAAGCAACTATTTATGTTAGCAGTACCTATTTGACAGGGTCCTCACTAATGCCACAACTTGAAGGTCTTGAAGAAGTTCATTTTGAGGTTGAACTTGTTCAATTTACTCAGGTACAGTCATAACTAGCTGTTAGATACTTCCATCAAACATTTGCTAATTTAGAATTAGAATTGCAGCCTATGAAATCTTAGTGCTCCGTGCTTTTGGGGGGCTCTTCTTCTAGCCTTAGCCCATAGCTATGCCTAATAGCATACAAAGTTGCGTTAACATTTTGTGTGGTGTACTAATAGGTGAGGGATATGCTTGGTGATGGCCGCCTCATAAAACGACGTGTAGTTGATGGAAGAGGTTGGTAGCCTTGTGCATTGTTGCATGTTCATACTACCTACGGTCCCTCTGATCTCAACAACTTTGACTTGTGTTGTGTGCAAACTTTATCTTTCCCAGAACTATAATATAAACTTTGCTTTGTTTCTAATTGTCCACCTACTGCTAACTGGGATCTTTTAATGCTCTTGTATTCTCTTGTCCTTTGTGTACTGTGATACTTGTGTCGTATACATGATTTTTTTCGCCAATTAAAGATTTTACACTTTATTAGTAGAAAATTTATTTAGCGGTGATCTAAAAAACAAGGACAATGGTATAATAAATGTAATAGCACATTTGTGCTAATAGATTTTTTTACTTTCTTTTAAGTATCCCTATTTGCAGTTGTCCCGTTTATATATATATATATACCATGTTACATGCTTATCTTGCTCCATTGTTTTCCTCCAAAATATCAGGTGAATTTCCTATGGATTGTCCTCTTCACGATAGCTTGTTAACAGTTCACTATAAGGGGATGCTCCTTGATGAACCAAAGTCGGTATTTTATGATACAAAAATTGATAATGATGGTGAACCATTGGAGTTCTGTTCCGGAGAAGGGCTGGTAAATATTGTAGCTTTAAATACATATCTGTAGTATTGAATGTTAAAATATGTTTCATCCTAATTCATTGAAGAGTAACAGATCTTTTGATCCACTTTAGGTTCCTGAAGGATTTGAAATGTGTGTTCGACTAATGCTTCCTGGTGAAAAATCTGTTGTCACCTGCCCTCCAGATTTTGCATATGATAAATTCCCAAGGTTGTATCAACCTTTATACTAGCATTATTTTCTTCTTGTAATGAAGCTTTCTAATAATCCGGTATGACTGCAACAGGCCAGCGAATGTTCCTGAAGGAGCTCATGTTCGATGGGAAATTGAACTACTTGGATTTGAAGTTCCCAAGGTAGCAAACCCTTTTGTTTTTCTGTTACTTCTTCTGGTGTCATAGTACCATTGTGGACACTGCTTGTGACCAGATGTAGCTTTGCTATTAATTTTTAACCCTCACCAACTTTGTCCAACAATGCTTGTTTTGGATCTACGGTTGCATGATTCTGGTGAGTTCTGCAACTGCATGGCATACAAACCATTTTTTGTTGGTGTTTATGGCAACTTGGGCATCTGTAATTCCTCTTCTAATGAATACCAAAAGAAAGTACTAGTAAAAAGTATTACTTGTGTCGCTTATCTGCACATGATAGATGCCAATGGTTTATCTTGGGGATTTTCTCATAATTCAATACAGAATTCACCTATGGCATTATTTCTATTGTTTATAATATATATTTCCTCTTTGGTTATTATTTTCATATGATTTTTACTAGTGAATATTCCTCTCTTCTGTCCCATGATCTTAATATGAATGCAGGATTGGACTGGCTTGAACTTCAAAGAAATCATGGAAGAGGCAGATAAAATTAAGAGCACGGTATGCTGACACAGCTTAAGTTATTTTCTTGAATGTTGCTAATTTTCTCATAATATGAAAGAACTTACGAGATAAAATTGAAAATTACTATTTTTTTCTATTCTATTTGAACATACCGTTTCAACTGCTATTTGAATGTTGTTTGGTAGATCAGCATGTTAAATGAATTTTAGGCAAGTGTCTTGCAAGCCTCAAGATGGTTAATTGGTTTAAAATAAGCAGATGATAATCATGTGCTTTGTTTTGAGTCATTATCAGCTTCTTGTTTATAGTAATTTTGGGCTTTAAAACAAGAGTTTCAAGCCTACATTTAACAGTACTGAGTTTCAAGCAACTTCATAATTGTGATTTGCTACTTCATTATTATTATGGATATTATGGATAATAAACAACTGATATAACACTTCTGCAGGGTAACAGATTATTTAAAGAAGGGAAATTTGAACTTGCAAAGGCAAAATACGAGAAGGTATATGTCGTTTGAGTTTGTTATAGCATAAATTGATGCTTATTATAACCTTACTTGTGCCAGTGCAATGCATGAGCATGCCATTGAGGGTTCTAATTGTCCCTCAGTTTAATTACTTCTACCAGATGATTCCTTTTTCTTCACCTGTGCCGGTGTTCCACGCATCATCCCTGATCACTCCAAACTCTTTTGCTACCCTTGGCTCCGCAAAAATCCTTTGCCCTCTCTAGGTCCAGCACCCTAGAGCACCTCTGGCTCGAGATATGCACCTCTGGCTGTCACAACTTCTATGGCCTGAGGCGTAAGGTTGTTAGGTTCTGCTTCTGCCCATTCCAACAAGCCCATGCTGCTCAGATCATCTTTGAAAATTGAGATGTGAACCATAATGAGAGTAATACTTCATTTAATCTTGGAGCTCTTGCATACTCTACTGTTGGTGGTTTTGTTGGGATAAATGTGCTGGAGTACAGAGTATCTTATTGTAGTTGACTATTATTTTGGCAGAACTAGGTTCTTCATAATGCCCATTTTATTGCATAAAAGCATTTTACAGTTGGACTTTGGGATCATCATTTTTGTTCTTTCTAGATTCCTATGTGCTGCTCTGTCTATTCACTGAGATAGCGAGACCTAGTATGCAATTCGATGCATGTGTCCATGGAAAACCATTGCCAAAACTTGCTTTGCACATAAAGGGTTGCTGAGATGTGACCAGCCATGCCAAAAAAGCTCTTTAATAATTTGCTGAATTTTGTTATCTATCCTCTAATGATGCAGTTACTTCGGGAGTATAACCACGTGCATCCTCAAGATGACGAAGAGGGAAAAATCTTTGCCAGTTCAAGAGTATGATCCTGTATTTTTCAGCTTTTTAGACCGTTTAACATGCTGGTCTCTAGATCGTTTTTTCCCACACTTGTCCAGATTAGCAGCATCTCTTTCTTGCTGTTTTCTAATATAGCTGTTATGAATGCAGAATTCTCTACATCTAAATGTAGCTGCTTGCTACCAGAAGATTGGTGAATACAGAAAATCTATTGAAGCATGCAATAAGGTAAATTTTCAAGAGGAAATTGGGTGTAACTTCGTTTATTGGCGGCTATTTATAATCTAATAGATAATAATTGGGGTTTAGAGACAAAGAATGCTCTGTCCTTAGTACATCGAAGAGGTAGTGCAGTCATGCATGTTGGTGCTACCATGAAAACAATCACATGACCATTGGATAAATGTTGGATGGACTAGGGTTGGGGGATTCAAGAGTCATATGGGCTTGCATTTTTGCTTAATCCTCTCTTTGATTAAGTTCTGCACTTAACCTTCTGAACTCCACCCACATCTGCTACACTGGTCCAGGAGTACAGAAGTTTGGATGATAGTATTTAAATACGGGCTTGCACAAGGTTCGCATTATGGTCCTATTGTTCTATCATTAACTTCTGTTTGGACAGGTGCTAGATGCAAATCCTGTGCACGTCAAAGCTCTTTACCGCCGAGGAATGTCATACATGTTAGGTGGGGACTTTGATGATGCAAAGAATGATTTTGAGAAGGTCAGTGGCACCATACTTCAGTACCATGTTTGATTGGGAGAACCCTACTCTAACCTACATGTCATTGCATATCATTAGATGATTACCGTCGACAAGTCTTCGGAGCCTGATGCTACAGCTGCTCTTCTTAAACTTAAACAAAGGGAACAGGTACACAACGAAACATGAATAACTCGTACCGTTCAAAATCTGTAACTAACATTTGTTGTGTAAACAAAGGAAATTGAAAAGAAGGCAAGGAAGCAGTTCAAAGGACTTTTTGACAAGAAGCCAGGAGAGATTTCTGAAGTTGGTGCGGAATCAGAGGGTGCTAAGAACGTGGGCGACGCGGCAGGATCTAGTGAGGCAGTGACAAGTACTGATAGAGATGGAAGCGTGGAGTCTAGTCCGCGCGCAGAACCAGATTATGCCTTCGAGGAAGAGAGGCCAGGCATTATTGGCCGCGTGTGGCCTTCGGCGAGGCGGATTTTCTCCTCTCTTGGTCTAAACAGGTGCACAATACTCTGAGCAAGTTCTCTAACAGGAAACTCTGAGCGGGTGTACCACTACCGTGATAGCGAGGAAAGTAAATTGTAAACAAATTTTTTGAGGGCTTTCTGACATATACAGTCGTCCTGTACAAAGAATTAATCTTAATTGTGTGAATTTATGTATGGGGACTGTATCAGTTTATATGTTCAGAGAAATGGTACCAGTTTATATGTAACACTGAAAATTAGTCCCTGTTTGTGTCTAAATGTCTAATGCATTGGTTGAAGCCGTCTTTGTTTGCCATTTGTGCTTCAAGCAAAGCAAGATTGTGCGCTGTTGTTGGTGGCGCTAGAATGAGTGGTGTAGACTGTAGTAATGCTATCACGTCTTATATATGTTGGTGCGGAGCTGATACCTCCTGACACCAAGTGGTGGAATCCATTGTGGAGTTGCAGTACATTTTTATTTTTGTTTCTACTGGAGGGTGCCGCAGGTTCTATCCACCAAAGTCCAAATATGTTGAGTTGAGCTAGACTATCTTGGTGTTGTACCTATGATAAAGTGTGATTTCTGTATGTGAAGACTTTTAGTATCGGAAAGTGTCAGCAGGTTCCTGCACTCACAACAGTACAAAATGTCGCAATTGGTTACTGCACAAAAGGGCAGAGACATGGCAACGGCCACCGGCGCGAGCAAATAGCAACACTGGACCGAGCCATGCGTATAGCGATCCCAGCAGTGTACTCGCCAGAGCTGCTTAACCTGAGTTTTCCGCATCGAGCCAAAACCGTACATCCTGATCCCTTTCCCATTTGCCTTGCGGGTGATATGGATATCATGGTGGTTAAAGCTCACCAAACCGCGAGAAGGACACCGTCGCGATGCATCTGCGGCCATCCAGATTCAGAATGTGGATTGTCCATCGCTCTCATTTACCTACTCCCGTGAACAGAGCGTATCACTCTCCCAACCACGTACGCCCTCCCAAGTGCAGAGCGCACTGCTACGGTCCACGAAGTAGTACTACCAACGTGATATCATAGTCAACACGCACAGCCCCACACAACCACAACACGTCTACTGCTCCCAACACCCAACACAAGGTTCATCTTTTTTTGGATTGGCCGATCATGAACGGAGCAAACTGATCCCACCGGTAAGGGCATGAGCAATGGTGGCATACACAACTAGCTGCTCCATGTAAAAAAGTTGTAAGAAGCAACATGGTGAATTTTATCTCTCCAATGAAAGCTACAACTTTAGTCAGAAAAAAGAGAGAAGGGACCCCCAAATATGACACTATGTATCTCTTTCTCTCTCCGAAAAGCATGCTTTTAGAACTGAAGATCCCACTTCTTGAAGAGGAGGCTGCCTCCTCATCCAAACCTATTTTGGACCACCCGAACCTAACTAAAGGTGTGAAGCAGCACCTCTAGGACAGTGCATTGGGCATGCCCTAAATAACCTGAATAAGAGAGTATTTTTTATCGCTAAATATCATATCATCTCTATATAGCCAAAGCGACAAGATAACAACAAGCGCTCGCCACCACATTAAGCCAATTGCAAAAAATATAGCGACGCTAACGTGTTTTGTTTCAGTCTCAGGTTCGGCTGTGCAAAACCGAACTGAAACCGAAACCGAACCGAAGAAAACCTAACCGTAACCAAAATTGTGGTTTTTTCAGTTTTCAGTTAGGTTACAGTTAGCAAAGAGCTAACCATTAGAAATTCAGTTATTTCATTTAAAAACCGAATTAAAACAGTTAACCGAATGAAACCGAACATTGACCATCCATACACAGAATTGCATGTCCCACCCAGCCAAACTATGCATATAACTATTATATAGTACGCCAAGTTCAATGCTTAAATGAAAATCGTTCTATTACACTGGTTCGAACATGCATATTAAGTATTTTAACGTACAGGTTGCAAGTTTCAAACTAGCTTTGCTATTTTTTTTTTCTATTTTGCTGATACTGAACCACTTCTTTGTTTTGTCTTGTTGGAGTAGATTTAGTTCAGTTATACTATATGCAAAATTGAAAATATTTGAACATTAAAATTACGTGTTATTACAAAATACGCGTCAACTTTGGTTAATTTGGTTATTACCGAAACCTAACCGAAGTTGAATGGTTACTACCGAAACCGAATTGTATTTTTGTACAAAACAGTATTTACCAAAGTATTAAAATCGTATTTACCGACAAACCGTGTAAACCAAACCGAATTAATCAAATTAACCGAACGCGCATGAGTCTCAGGTGCCACCGACCGACAGAGGATGGTCAAGATGGGTTATTTGTAGATATTAGTGAACTCTCCCAAAATGTAGGTCCTTCTATCCATTTCGATTAGAATCCAAAATGCAGGTCCTTGCACACTCCTATTAAAATAAACTCATGTTGTCCCTGCTAAGCTCTCATTAATGCCATAAAGAATCGCGTCATAGTGTTTATTGTATATTGGGAGGAAGGTATCTGAAAACAAATGAAGGTGCTATTTCTCCTCAACCCATTCTCCTACTCGTTGATATTTCGGCCCTACGGAGGCCGCTGGAGCTCGTGCCATGGATGTCCAACCTCACGGTGGAGATCGAGCTCTTTCCACCAAGCTCCGGAAGATAGCGGGTTCATGGGGAATATGCGGTCTCTCGATCTTGCTCTAACGGTGTCTCAAATATGTACAGTGAGAGGTGAGTGAATATGGAATTTTCTCTTTACTATTGCATAAGGTGTTTGTTAGAAATAGGGTATTTAGTACCCATACATATGTGTATTGATCGTACCCTTCATGTACTTTGTACTAGCTTTGCACCGCAACGTGCACCTGTAAATAGAGAGAAGAAAGGGAAAGGGCTCGGGATGTATCCGAGTAGACCATAGTCAATATGACATGGCATCTGAACCAAGAGGTCTCAAAGTTCGCCTTGAAATACGCGCGCGCCTTATTCATTAAGATGGAGGTGGTAACAATCGATTAAATTTATGTTGCAACTGTGTTTCTTATATGCTGCCTACATTATGCTTTCATGGTGTCTGTGTTGGCTTTCCATGTCTTTTGTGTTACAACCCATGCGTGTTTTGAAGTTTGTGTTCCTACATCAGGTATTTGCTGCACAAGTACAATTTATGTATTGCTTGTGCTTTTTCCTAATGAGTCCATCTCAGCAAAGAAAGGCATGCATAAGTGAAGCCTTCATATATCCGCAAAAAGCATCAGACAATACCACTCCTTGACGAGCTAGTGAAGGCAACCGCGAGGCGCTCTGCCACGTTCACCTCTCTTCCCACACAGCACGCGCCGCCGCAGTGCGCCGCCATGCAGCTCGCCGCTGTGTTCACCGACCCATTCGTGCTCTCCTGCACCATCCTCTGCCTCCTCCTCCACCTTGCCCTCCGCTCCCTACGCCCCACCTCCGCCTCAGGCCGCCGGCTCCCACCGGGCCCGTCTGGCATCCCGCTCCTCGGCGCGTTGCCGCTCGTCGGCCCGGCCCCGCACACCGGCCTGGCGGCGCTGGCGCGAAAGCACGGTCCCGTGATGTACCTGAGGATGGGAACCTGCGGCGTGGTGGTGGCGTCGTCGCCGTCGGCCGCGCGGACTTTCCTGAAGGCGCTGGACGCGCGGTTCGCGAACCGGCCGGCGGTGGCCAGCGCGGCGGACATCACGTACGGGTGCCAGAACATGGTGTTCGCCAACTACGGGCCCAAGTGGAAGCTGATGCGCAAGCTGGCGAGCGTGCACCTGCTCGGGGCGCGCGCGGTCGCGGACTGGGCGCGCGTGCGCCGTGACGAGGCCGGGCGCGCCGTGCGCGGCATCGCGGAGGCCGCCGAGGCCGGGCGCTCCGTCGTCGTGCCGGAGCTGCTCGTGTGTGCGCTCGCCAACATCGTCGGGCAGATCACCGTGAGCAAGCGGGTGTTCGACTCGCAGGGCGACGAGTCCAACAGGTCGAGCTGATCTGATCCATGCACGCCTTCAGGCTTCGAATATACGCAGCAACTAACTGCATTTTGCATATGCAGCTACAAGGAGATGATCGTGTCGCTCCTCACCGGCACGGGGCTGTTCAACATCAGCGACTTCGTGCCGGCGCTGTCGTGGATGGACCTGCAGGGCGTGCAGGCCAAGCTACGCCGTGTCCACATCCAGTTCGACGGACTCATCACCAAGCTTCTGGCGGAGCACGCCGCCACGGCCGAGGACCGCGCGCGGGAGGGACGCCTGGACTTCGTCGACAAGCTCCGCGCCAGCAAGGACGACGAGGACGGCGAGACCATCACCGAGATCAACATCAAGGGACTCATCTTCGTAAGCTCCATAGACCTTCATCTTCCTTTTCTTCTCAACAGATAATATGAAATTTCGTGCACATTCTTTCTGACAGATCACTGTATCATTTTTTTAATTGAGCATATTTTGAACCTTTTTTTTGCTTCAAATTATACTTCTGCGAAAAATAATACTCCCTCTGTTTTATATGTATGACACCACACATTTCGAGGTAGGATTTGAACTAATAGTTTGACCAACAAATATGAGTTATACACCGGAAGAATATAATTGGATTCTTATTTGAAAGATGTTTCCAACATTATATTTTTGTATCATTTAAATCATATTTTATTAGTCAAAATTATCAGTTAAAGTTTTGCCTCAGAATACTTATTAGCCTCATATACAAACGAGCGTCGTACTGTGAGCAAAATAGCTAGGAACCACCAAAATGCAATCTAGTTGTGAATTGTTTACAAGTACTACCTCCGGTCCGTTTTTAATCAACGCGGATGCAACACACTCCATACTCGATTTAATCAGATCGGAGGGAGTATGCAAATCTGAAATAGATGGCAGAGATAAGCTAGTGGAGTTGTTGAAAAGAGAGACACGTCGAGCAGCTCTCGGACAAATGTGGATGGCTACAGTTCAAACCCGTCAGGGTATGTAGTGGTTTCGTTACGTACGATCAAATGTTCGAAACTACTAATCAGCCTTCCTTTTTCTAAGGAAAAGATAACAGAGCATAGAGCTGATGATTAGTCAGATCAAAGTCCAAACCAGATGGTACCGTCCAGGCCTCCGTACGTACGACTATATGCTGCAAAGTCTTTCCATTGTTGCCACGCAATAAGTTCAGTAGCCAAGCCACGCATCCATGGCAGTATTACGTACGTACATCGGTACATGGTGCCCGGGACGCGATTGCTTAAATTTCCAGCTAAATTAAGGCGATCAGCGACACTGAGTATTTGGTCGAATTAACATATAGTGACAATAAATAAATTAATAAAGACGGCCGTATGCATCAATTGAATGCGACATCTCGAGTATACCAATCATAAGACGGCCGTATGCCTCCATTTCAGAAAAAAATGGAAACCCGCCATATATTAAATTCTCCATTGGTGGAGGAATGCGACATACCAATCATAAGTTAGCGTAGGAAAGACTGAAGCAACCAAATTAACCGCCCCAAACTATTAATCCATGACGCTGACGGATTAGTTTTAATTTCTTTTGTTCATAAGTAAGCGTAGGAAAGAGGAGGTTTGAATCTCGGCCTTTACATCGGAGCGACGAATATGATACAGTCTTTCTTTTCCTAGTTCACTAATAAACAAGTGCGTACAAGATACTACCTCTATTTTAAAAAATAAGTGCTCGCAACTTTGTCTAGTTAAGATACATATAAACATATTTTAGTTCGTACATCCGTACTTAGAAAAAGTTGCGGCACTTATTTTATATCAGAGTAAGTAGCTACTAGCAGATCATAGCAACATGTCTGGTGCGTGAACTGACGCAAATTTGTGATATCCTTTTACGTGCCACATATTTTAAGAGAACTATGAGATGATATATCTTGATTAGAAAAAGACTGGGCGAAACAGAACCACATCTTCTACGTCGCCCTGCCAACCATGGAGGAACCCAAACATGGCCACTGCCACTAGAAGCCCTCCCTTTCCTCCACCCCCCATCTCGTTGCTATCGGAGGGCCACTGGCAAAGCCGAGGCACGCCCCATGGAAGGTGGAGGCTGGACAATTTATCCTCTTGAAGGCGGTGTGCCGTAGGCATGTGGTCGTCTAGAGTGCGTGGCATTGATCGGATCGGTAGCCGTAGTCTACGGATGGTGGGGGCGCTCAGGTGGAGCACGATGGAAATGGGCGCCAGCTGCGTGTAGTGTGCCCAGAGGGCGGTTGCCATCTGTCATCTCCCCTTCATTTGGTTGCTCTAAGCAGCGGTGTTCTAGTCTTCGCTCTGCATCGACAACATGCTCAAAGCTGCCGTGGCCTGGCTCGTCTTCTTCTCTGTCGGCTCGGCCTATAGGATACTGTTATCACCAGAATTTGACCGGATCAGAGGTGGGCCGCGATGGAAGATGGGCTTGAAGATTGTACATGGAAGGAATACATGAATCGGCCTTGTATACAAAGTTTGGGCTAGTTTGCCCGTGTATCTGTAACATAGTAGGATACGTGTCGGTCAGATAGAGTTTGGGCTCGTGCCCGGTTGGGATTATTCCCACGTTAGAAAGTCTACGGACTATAAATATGTATCTAGGGTTTATGAAATAAACAACAATCACGTTCACCACAAACCAATCTAGGCGCATCGCCAACTCCCTTGTCTCGAGGGTTTCTTACGGGTAAGCATCATGCTGCCTAGATCGCATCTTGCGATCTAGGCGAGTACGCGTTTATTCGTTGTTCATGCGTTGCTCGTATCGAAGCCTTTTTGATGGCGAGCAACGTAGTTATCATAGATGTGTTAGGGTTAGCATTGTTCATCGTATCATATGCTGTCGTCGTGCAACCCTTAGACGTCTAGCCGTCCTTACACCTATCTCGGGTGTAAGGGCGGCACCCCGCTGATCATTGTTTAGTAGACCCGATCCGTTATGATTGCTCCTTGTTCTTCAAGGATTAGTTTAATATCTGCATGGTTAGGCCTTACAAACGGGTTGAAGGATCCGGTGGCGCGTAGGGTGTAGTTTGCTAGCCCTAGACAGGATGTTCCGAGGATCAACTTCGTGTTGGTTTTTAGGCCTTGTCTAGGGTCGGTTTACGATCACCGTGCGTGGCCGCCGAGCTCAATCACGAGTAGGATGTTCCGATTATGCGGTGAAAACCCTAAATCGTAGTAGGTCGTTTTAGCTTTATCTTGATCAAGCGGGACCACCATCCGATCGTACACCTCGTACGGATCATAGGTGGATCGGCTCCTTGAGCCGATTCACGAGACAACATGAGAGCCGATCGAGGCTCGTATTTAATGTTTACGTGTATGCCATGCGAGGAAACTAAGCGAGGCACATCAAACACCTTCCCGACCAGGTATAGGTCGGGTGGCACGCCCTTGCATCGGCATCGGACGTGCGTGCCGAGTCTTTGCGGGCCGTCGCTCGGAGGGACCGGGGCCAGCCGCGATCCCGGGAGCCTCCCGGCTCTACGGTGTTGCCCGTCGCTGCTCGCCGGTGGGTTTCGACCGCAACACATTCCGGCACGCCCGGTGGGACAATCTTCGACATCAACCGCATCGCCATCTACATCTGAGATGGCGGAAGGCACTCCGATCACGTACGAGGATCCGGCCGAGGAGCTCAAGAAGAAGCATGACGAGGTCAAAGCGATCCTCGAAGCCGATCTCATCGGCTCTTTTCACAGAACCCGCTCACACGGCATCGGGTGGAAAGGGTTCTCACCGAAGCGCGCTCGATGGAGTGGACCTGTCCGCCCCGTCAGAAGAACGCACCAGGTCTCTGCGTCAGGAGATTAATTTCATGGTGGCTCATTCGCTGCACCGCCATTCTGAGAGCCTGGTTAACACTTTGGAGCGTGTCGCTCTTCGCGTGATCCAGGAAATCATGAGGCATCAGCACTCTCCGTCAGGACCAGCTGCGGGGACTCACCAAGGGGAGATGCCACTCCGGTCCCGATCACGCGCTGCCATTCGCGTTGGCAGCGCCAGAAGTGCCGAATTCACCGGCATCCGCCGTTAACATGGTGGAGTACACTTACCCTGGAGGGTGCCAGCCAAGATTCTCGTTCAACATCAACATGATAGGGCTCGGGCACCACCCTGGTAGGGACAGAGACGAGGGCAGCTGCTCTCATAGCGAAGACAAGGAGGAAGCTGTTCCACGCGATCGGCCCCGACACCTCCAAAAAATCCTGGTTACAATCAAGATGAAGGCCGGTTCCAACGATCGGCCCGCATTATCCGTACCACACGCTCTCCCTGTATTTGGTGTCGACCTCACGGGTGACGGAAAGCTAGGGTATGGGTTTACATCGGTCGATGAGCTAGAGGAAGTCGACATCGGTCCTGGGGATAAGCCGCGACCAACTTTTATCGGCAAGAAGTTAGATCCACATCTTAGGGGTCGGATGATAGCTCTGCTAAAAGAATACCCGGATTGCTTTGCATGGGATTACACGGAGATGCCTGGGTTGGACGGGAGCATCATTGAACATCGGCTTCCCTTAAGAAAGGGTTTCGGCCATTCCAACAACGAGCACGTCGGATGAAGGCCGAAATTCTGGAAGAGGTCAAGAAAGAGATCGAGAAGATGTTGGCCGCCGGGTTCATTAGGCCATGCGGGTATCGCTGAATGGATCTCCGGTATCGTTCTCGTAGAAAAGAAAGACGGCCGATGACGTGTGGCCATCGATTTCCGAGATCTTAACAGAGCCACTCCAAAAGATGAGTATCCGATGCCCGTGGCGAGAAACATTGATCAATGCAGTACGCTGGCCACAAGGTGTTGAGCTTCATGGATGGCAACGCCGGCTATAACCGAGATCTTCATGGCTCCGGAAGATATACACAAGACCGCATTCGGAGTACCGAGGGCAGTAGGCTTGTTTGAATATGTGGTCATGACCTTTGGGTTGAAGAATGCCGGTGCAACGTACCAAAGAGCCATGAATTATATATTTCACGATCTGATCGGCAAGTTGGTGGAAATCTACATCGATGACGTGGTAGTCAAGTCTGTCTCCATGGAGGGACACTTGGATGATTTGCGACGCATCCTAGACCGAACTCGGAAGTTCGGACTGAGAATGAATCCAAAGAAGTGTGCTTTTGGTGTGACGGCCGGTCAGTTCCTAGGTTTTCCGGTTCATGAACGGGGAATTGAGATCGGCCTGAAAAGTCAGGAGGCAGTGCGTACCATGCAGCCGCCCACCACAAAGAAGGAGCTCCAACGTCTTATCGGCAAGATCAACTTCGTCCGACGATTGATATCCAACCTGTCAGGACGAATCGAGCCGTTCATGGCGCTGGTGAAGATTAAATCCGATGACGAGTTTCATCGGGGGCGAACGACGGCGGGCGTTTGACGAGATTAAGCGGTATCTGACAACGTCGCCTGTGCTGGTTCCACCCCAACAAGACAGGCCGTTCTATATCTACTTATCAGTAGCTGACATGTCCATCGCTTCGGTGGTGGTGCAACTCTATGAGGGTGTTGAAAAGGTCGTTTTCTACCTCAGCAGAAGGATGTTGGACGCGGAGACAAGGTATCCCGAAGTCGAGAAGTCTGTGCCTTTGCCTCGTTCTTCACCTGCACCAAGCTTCATCACATCCTTTTGACGGCGAGAGATCATCGTCATATGCAAGTCGGACATTGTCAAGCACATGCTTGTCGGCCCCTGTTTTGAAAGGCCGGCTTGGTAAGTGGATGTTTGCATTGACGGAGTTCGATCTTCGGTATCGGCCTGCGAAAGCGATCAAGGAACAAGCGTTGGCCGATCTTATAGCTGAACGGATTAATACTAATATAGCAGCACTATCTGTACGTGCATGGGCTATGTTCTTCGATGGATCGGCTTGTGACGATGGTTGTGGCATCGGTATTCTGCTCGTGTCGCCTCGGGGGCAACATATTCTTTCGCCATCGGGCTATCTACCCCTTGCACCAACAATGTTGCTTGAGTATGAAGCGGTGCGCAAGGGAATGGAGTTGCTTTTGGAAGCCGGGGCGGAGGCAGTGGAGCTTTTTGGAGATTCGAAGTTGGTGATCTCTCAACTCACGGACGAATACAAGTGCGAGAGTGAGTCACTTTTTCCATATTGGGTGGAGTGTCGTGAGCTGATGACACATTTTCGGTACATCAATTTCAATTGGGTCCCAAGGTCTCAGAATACCGACGCCAATGATCTCGCACGGATGGCGTCGGGATATAAGGACATGCCGGACGGGACGGAAGTTCAGGTACGGTTCCTGGAACGAGGATGATTGGAGAGCCGATATCTTCAATTATTTGAAGGATTCGGCTCGAGGGCACCAAAAGGATAAGATACAAGGCTATGAAATATGTCCTTATAGGAGATGACATGTTCTACGGGACGTTGGAAGGGTTACTACTCAAATTCCCGGGACCAAGCGAGTCTAATCGGCTCTTACATGAGGTGCATGAAGGCGCTCGTGGAACTCACCAATCGGCCCATAAGATGAAGTGGTTAATTAGGCGATCGAGTTTTATTGGCCTACCATGCTGGAAGACTCGCTTCAAGTACTACAAGGGATGCCAAGCGTGTCGGATGTTCGGAAAAATCCGAGATGGTACCCGCATCGGCGATGAACCCCATCATCAAACCTTGGCCATTTCGAGGTTGGGGCATGGATATGATCGGCAAAATACATCCTCCGTCAAGCAAGAACCACGAGTGGATTACTGGCCATTACGGATTATTTCACCAAATGGGTGGAGGCCGTTCCCATGAAGAAAGTAAAATCGGAAGATGTTATCCAATTTGTCAAAGAACATGTCATTCATAGGTTCGGGATTCCCCAAACCATCACGACCGATGGAGGTTCGGTCTTTGTCTCTAAAGAATTCGAAAGTTCTGCGATGACATGGGGATTAAGCTAATCCGATCATCTCCATACTATGCTCAAGCCAACGGGCAAGCCGAAGCATCCAATCAAAGCCCGATCAAGCTGATTAAGAGGAAGATTGACGAGAACCCTAGGGTGTGGCATGAGACGTTGTCAGAAGCTTTGTGGGCCTATCGCATGTCATGCCATGGAGCTATAAAGACTTCGCCGTACCAGCTTGTCTATGGGCAGGAGGCCGTATTGCCTTGGGAAATTACGAGCTGGATCGAGACGTGTCACATTTCGAATGATCGCGACGCCGGAAGAGTACGCAACCCCGATGAGTGACACTATTGAGGATGCAACGGAACTTAGACTTTGGTCGTTGGAGAAGATTAAAGAGAACAAAGCCGAGGTAGCTCGGGCATACAATAAGAAGGTAAAACCAAAGGAGTTTCAAGTTGGTGATCTAGTATGGGAAGCCGTGTTGCCACTAGGAACCAGGGATAAAGCATATGGCAAATGGTCTCCTAATTGGCACGGTCCTTACAAAGTCATCCAGGTTACGAAGGGCAACGCCTACATGTTTGAACGAGTTGGATGGTGTGAGGTTCCCAGTGGCCGTCAATGGCCAACATCTCAAGAAGTATTTCCCAAGCATGTGGGATGATGGGCAGTGAGATATGGAGGCCGATTTTGAATCGGCCAGTAAAAAAATAAAATAATAAAACCACGGCCGATGCACAGACATCGACTTGAGAAAACATGTGGAGACAACGGTATGCGTACAGCCGATGCACGGGCATCGACTTCAGAATAATAAAAAGCCGATGCATTGCCATCGACTCTAGAGGAACAAGCTCAATTAAGCAGGTTAACAGATTGGTTTCAAACCAGAAATGTGGATATTTGGGATGAATCTCCTAATAGTTTGATGAGGAGTTCAATCTGCACGTTTAAGATTGGAGGATGGTTTGGACGTGAGCTAGACCTGTTGGACTGTGTGGATAGGCAACGGCTTGGCCTCAAATCGCGTTTATGGTACAAACCGATGCCCTGCCATCGGCTCTCTGTACAGCGACTTCGTTCGACGATCGGCAAAGTTGACAAGAAAGCAAGATTAATTGGGGATATTTTCTTCATTAATAGTGGAATTTCTTACAAAGAAAGAGCCGATTGCTCGGGGAAGAAAGAACAAAAGCCGAATACTACTACTAGTCCCTAATCTAAGGGCCGTTGCTGCCCTCGTCGTCGTCGTCGCTGCCACCGGCGCAGCTGGCCGATAAGCTCCTCATCACCGCTCTCGTAGCCTTCTACGGGGGCCTCGTCTTCTTCATCATCGTCATCGTCTGTCATCGTCCCACCAGGCGCGGAGGCGCTTCACCGGTGGGTAACCTTCGAGGGAGTCGTCGTCGTCCTCTTCCGCCTCTTCCTCGGAGGAGGTGAAGTCGTCCCAGGAGAACCGGTCGTCCTCGCTCTCCGCCTCCTCCTCCCCGTCGACAAGGAATTGAAGATCCGCCTCTCCGTCGGTCAAGGATTTGTCATCCTCAGACTAGATGGAGGAATCGTGTTCCTCCTTGTCCCATGTCGTTGGGGCGAGGATGTCGTGCGCCGCCAATGAGCCCCACTCTGGCGTCGGCTCACGGAAGGGAGATGATACGTAGGAGAGGTTTGAGGAGGCAGAAGAGGAGGAGGAGGAAGAAGACATGGCTATGGAAGAATGGGGGGTTTTTTTTGCCGATGGCTAGTACGAAGCAGGAGGGTGAAGGGGCGAACTGCTCGACGCGGTTAAATAATGGGATATTGGGGAGAATTAATGTTACAGCAGTTTCCGAGGAAGTGGTGCCAAAGAATTGTCGAATCGCGCATAGAAGTCGGGAAGGCAAGGCATCATGATGAAGGATACTGCGGCGGTTCTGCTCTGCCACGACATGACCCGACGAAGGAAAAGCATAATGATTTTAGAATTGTCATTTCCAAAACCAGGGGGGCATGTGTTATCACCAGAATTTGACCGGATCAGAGGTGGGCCGCGATGGAAGATGGGCTTGAAGATTGTACATGGAAGGAATACATGAATCGGCCTTGTATACAAAGTTTGGGCTAGTTTGCCCGTGTATCTGTAACATAGTAGGATACGTGTCGGTCAGATAGAGTTTGGGCTCGTGCCCGGTTGGGATTATTCCCACGTTAGAAAGTCTACGGACTATAAATATGTATCTAGGGTTTATGAAATAAACAACAATCACGTTCACCACAAACCAATCTAGGCGCATCGCCAACTCCCTTGTCTCGAGGGTTTCTTCCGGGTAAGCATCATGCTTGCCTAGATCGCATCTTGCGATCTAGGCGAGTACACGTTATTCGTTGTTCATGCGTTGCTCGTGCTGAAGCCTTTTTGATGGCGAGCAACGTAGTTATCATAGATGTGTTAGGGTTAGCATTGTTCATCGTATCATATGCTGTCGTCGTGCAACCCTTAGACGTCTAGCCGTCCTTACACCTATCTCAGGTGTAAGGGCGGCACCCCGCTTGATCATTGTTTAGTAGACCCGATCCGTTATGATTGCTCCTTGTTCTTCAAGGATTAGTTTAATATCTGCATGGTTAGGCCTTACAAACGGGTTGAAGGATCCAGTGGCGCGTAGGGTGTAGTTTGCTAGCCCTAGACAGGATGTTCCGAGGATCAACTTCGTGTTGGTTTTTAGGCCTTATCTAGGGTCGGTTTACGATCACCGTGCGTGGCCGCCCAGGCTCAATCACGAGTAGGATGTTCCGATTATGCGGTGAAAACCCTAAATCGTAGTAGGTCGTTTTAGCTTTATCTTGATCAAGCAGGACCACCATCTGATCGTACACCTCGTACGGATCATGGGTGGATCGGCTCCTTGAGCCGATTCACGGGACAACTCGAGAGCCGATCGAGGCTCGTATTTAATGTTTACGTGTATGCCATGCGAGGAAACTAAGCGAGGCACATCCAACACCTTCACGACCGGGTATAGGTCAGGTGGCACGCCCTTGTATCAGCATCAGACGTGCGTGCCGAGTCTTTGCGGGCCGTCGCTCGGAGGGACCAGGGCCAGCCGCAGTCCTGGGAGCCTCCCGGCTCTACATTGTTGCCCGTCGCTGCTCGCCGGTGGGTTTCTGACCGCAACAGATACAAGCGGAGGGGGTGGGGGTGGGATCGAGACGGCCGACCTCGATGGGATCCGATTAGCGGCGTGGGGGCTGCTAGCTTGGAATGAATAAAGGTGGTTTGGCCCTAGTGCTTTTCTTGCACCAAGTTGCCTCTCTGCTTGATGTTGGCCTCCTTGATCTGTCCACCGACAAAGTTTTGGTCTTCACTCTTGAAGATTTCCGCTGATGGGCGCATCTCGCCCCTATATATCTAGATCGAAACGATCTGGTCACGCTTGCCTATATTTTTAGCCAGTGCGACTTCATGAGGGCACAACGTAAAGCTTCACGTTCTTGTTGGTACCATGAGACATGTCTAAGTATGGACTTCCATGGTATTGACCGAGGTGCAGAATGTCATAGCAGGTGTGATTGGATGGTTTGAAGTTATGGCGGAGGGGTGCATTTGATGCGATGAAGACTATGCTGCAGAGGATGTACGGTTATGGTTGGCGAGGCATTGTCCATTCCGAACATGCTCTTATGCATCGGTGTTTGAAAACTTGCAACAGCGGCCTCGACATGCGGGGGTGGCAGCACACGACGAACGCATTTTTGGTGGTGCTCCTTGAGTACCGAGTCACAATTTCCAAGATGAAAACCCAAGGTCCAATCTTTATTAGTTATACCTGCAATGGTCTTGTTGAAAGCGTTGTTCAGGAAACTCGGACTTTCTTCAGGATTAAAATCTAAGATCTTTGATCAATCAGTGACAACGCTTGCGTATTATTTCCTTCTTGAATGTCTTGTCTTTGAAGATTTTTTTTATAGTGCGGATGTTGTTTTGGTGATGGTTAGAGTGCTGCTCTTGCGTGTGTTAGATCACCGAGACAGGGTATTTTTTTTCTTTTTTTCTTTTGTGTGTATCTTAATGTTTTCAGGCATTTTATTAGTGCAGATGTTAAGTGTAATTGATATCTTCGTAATATTAATATATTTTTTGTTAATAAAAAAATAAATAAAAAGAACTATGACCATTGTGCGAAATGGGCAACTTTGGGCGAACATTGTTTGAAATGGAGCAAATTTGGGAACTGCCGAATAATATTTATAATTAGAAAGTGAGTAGACACGTCCCGATCTCAAAAGGTTGTACAATGCAGCTCACATATCTGTCTGTCTCGATCTGAAGTTGGTGAATCCTGAACCACATATAGTCACTGACGTATATATATGCACTAGTCAGATGCTTTGCATTGGTGGAATCATGCATAACAATCTGGTATGTTTACCTACTGCACTCCACTCCACAAGTCCAGAGAAACATCACGGATGATGCGGGTATGGTGCTAGCTGTTCTCAAGACAAAATTTATGTTTGCACGCTAGTTAACTGTTACCCTTTTCACGGCCACACTTTATGTCGATCGATAGTAGGTGGCACTGATTCGTCCTTACTTGACATGCATTTCACTGTAGACAAGCTGATCTTAATACTTGAGGATCAAGTAGTTTAGTCAGTTGGGCCCAAGAAGAGGTGACACTGATTTCTCTACAGCTCGGTTGGTGCGATTTGCTTTGCTTTTCCGATAGGGGATCAGCCACACAATCCATTGCTTGTGTTATGGAAAATTGTCGGCTTGCAGCCAAGATCCATTGCACGCTACTGAAAATGCAGCAAAAGCACTTAATTTCTGTACTAACTAATTAAGAAGATGTGCACGCGTGAATGCAGGACATGTTCACGGCCGGCACAGACACGTCGTCTATCATCGTGGAGTGGGCGATGGCGGAGATGATGAAGAACCCGTCCATCATGGCGCGCGCGCAGGAGGAGATGGACCGCGTCGTCGGCCGGGACCGCCGCCTGGAGGAGTCCGACATCGCCGGACTCCCCTACCTGCAGGCCGTCTGCAAGGAGGCCATGCGCCTACACCCCTCCACGCCGCTTAGCCTGCCGCACTTCTCCTTCGAGGAGTGCGAGGTCGACGGCTACCGCGTCCCGGCCAGCACGCGGCTCCTCGTCAACATCTGGGCCATCGGCCGCGACCCGGACGCGTGGGAGGATCCACTCGTGTTCCGGCCGGAGCGGTTTCTCTCCGGGCTGGCGGCCAAGGTGGACCCGATGGGGAACTACTTCGAGCTGATCCCGTTCGGCGCTGGGCGGAGGATCTGCGCCGGCAAGCTGGCGGGCATGGTGTTCGTGCAGTACTTCCTGGGCACGCTGGTGCACGCGTTCGAGTGGCGGCTGCCGGACGGCGAGGAGAAGGTGGACATGGCCGAGACCTTCGGGCTGGCGCTGCCCAAGGCCGTGCCCCTTAGGGCCGTCGTCACGCCGCGCCTCGTGCCCGCCGCCTACGTTTGAGCGCTGCGCGAATGGAAATTGATGTCACCGTGTCTTGGAGTTTGGGGTCGATCATCAGCGTGGTGTTCAGTGTGTGTCCATGCATAAGAACCAAGGTTTCATGTTCCATTTATGCCTACTACTGCATGTTGTCAGCTATCTCGCGTGTTTGCGCTTATGCCAACCTCACGCGCTCTTGCCAATGTTGCTATGCCGAATGTGCTATACGGACGCAGTGAAGCCGCCAAGAAAAACACCAAATCAGCGCTTGAAATGATACTAATTATTTCCAATAAAAGTGAACAAAAACATCACCAATATGCTATACCTTCCCAAAGAATTTGAACTGTTGAAACGAACGAATTACATGCGTGAATTCACTCGGAAGACACAAGCAGGTGCAGAAAAATAAAGAGCACAAACAAATTGGATGCCGTGATGGTTCATTAGTAGCGGTTGACGACCCTGCAGTTCCTCCTGATTTCGCCTTGGTTACCGGTCTTGACTCCGATGGCGCCCATCTTGACCATTGCCTTCTTGAACTTGTCCTCCCATAGTCCACGGATGTTGGCATTGTCAAGCACCATCTGAGTGGTTGCCGGTGTGGTAAGAAGTGCGGCGTCCGACGTGAACAAGACCTTGTGTGCGAGGACGTTCTTGTAGTACTGGTTGTCCAGCGCGTTGGGGGTTACGACGTCCTGGTGCACCGTGGGGTCGTTTGCTGTGGTCGGGTTGGCGGGGCATTGCCTTCTCAGGACGCCAGCGAGGGCGGTGTTGATGTCGGAGGGGACGGCGAGGCGGTCAGAGACGAACACTACAGGAATGGAGCTATATGCCGAGGGCCGGGAACCCTCGGCGTAGGCTGCTTTGGCCGTCGGCGTAGGCTACGCCGAGGGCCGCCCTCGGCATAGCTCCTCGGCATGTAGCTCCTCGGCAAAGCAACTATCGCCGTCGGCGTAGCCCGGCCCTCGGCGTAGCATGCTATGCCGACGGCAAAACCCTCGGCATAGACTTTTAAAAAATTCAAATTTCCATTTTCCAAAAAAATTCAAAAAAAAAAATTCGAAAAAAAAAATATATTTTTCTATATGCCGACGGTAAAACCCTAGGCATAGACTTTTAAAAAATTTGAAATTTTAATTTCTTTTACACAATTTTTTTTCTTTTTTTTCTTTTTTTTTTCTTTTTTTTCTTTGACCCAATACACTTTTAACTCTAACTACACTTAATCTTAGGTCAAATTACAATCATGGTTAAACTTCCCGGTCGGTCACCCATCCTCACACTACTCCAGTTCTCCAGCACGCTTAACTTCTTGGTTCCATTCGGATGAGCTTCCGTTATAGAATTGACAACTCTTGCTGATAATAATAGCATATCAACCCTATTAACCCTTGAACCGTGATGCACACCTCTTTATTTTGGAAAATCCCAAACAATTACTTAAGTAGACAACAATGAATATATAAGTAATAATAATATTAAATTCAAATAACAATAAAATGATTTTATTTTTTGGTCTTTTTTCTATTTAATATGGAATAATTAATATCTTTAAATCGGAAAATCGAAATTCCACAAATAATATGTCTAAATCGATCAGAAAAATGAGAGGAATCTAAATATAACATCCATATCATCATTTGAACCTTAAAATTAGAGGAATCCAAATATGACTCCCAATTTTCCATGTGGCCAAAGCGCCCCTCGGGAGATGCGAAATGGCCGTATCGGGCGGGACTGGTGCACCGTTCGCTAACACGCTAAATGGACAAAAATTAGCACATAAAGTGATGTGTTATAGACCTAAAAACATTTTTTGCGGAATTTATTGAGCGATGGAAAGTGTACCCCTAGTTCAAATTCGGTCAGTTTCCAGCGGGTTCGGCGGGACATCGCGAGGAATCCGCATGGATTCCCGGATAGCTAGAGAGTACATATGGCATGTGATATATGATGCGGAGGCGGTGTCCTACCACTACGCGGAGGTCTCGCTCAATACTAAAATGCGTCTCATGTAGTCGCTTCACAAAAAAACCCGTTTTGGCACCACGAAAATGAAAAAACCATCACCCATGGGTCGGATTGGAAATCCGCTCCTGGGGCCTTGCTTCCCATCCCAGGGACCACTCACGTGCCAAATATGGCCTCGTTCCGACAAACTATGTGGTGTCACGGGCCGTTTCCTACTCATTTGCCCTAAAAGCCATAGAACTCCGGACGTGATAGCCCTGTTTGTGAAGGGTTTTCCAAAATAATTGCCGTATCCTAATTCTGACTTTTGGAGTGGTTACTAGGACACATAAAATGACGCCATGCGGCTCCGCGGGATTTTCTGACTTCGTTTAAATTGCCATTTGACCAAAACGGGCCCCCACGGAGATGCGGTATGGCCGTGCCGGGCGCGCTGGTGCCCCCGTTTACCATCGCGCTAAACGGAAAAAAATTCACACATAAAGTGATATGTCCTAGAACTAAAAACATTTTTCCGGAATTTATTGAGCGATGGAAAGTGTACCCCTAGTTCAAATCATGTCACTTTCCGGCGGATTCGGCGGGACACCGCGGGAAGCCGCATGAATTCCCGAGATAGCTAGCACGTACATATGCCATGTGATATATGGTGCGGAGGCGGTGTCCTACCACTACGCGGAGGTCTCGCGTAATACTAAAATGCATCCCATGTAGGCTGCTTCACAAAAAAACCCGTTTTGGCACCCCGAAAATGAAAAAACCATCACCCATGGGTCGGATTGGAAATCCGCTCCCGGGACCTTGCTTCCCATCCCGGGGACCACGCACGTGCTAAATATGGCCTCGTTCGACAAACTATGTGGTGTCACGGGCCGTTTCCTACTCATTTGCCCTAAAAGCCATAGAACTCCGGACGTGATAGCCCTATTTGTGAAGGGTTTTCCAAAATAATTGCCGTATCCTAATTCTGACTTTTGGAGTGGTTACTAGGACACATAAAATGACGCCATGCGGCTCCGCGGGATTTTCGACTTCGTTTAAATTGCCATTTGACCAAAACGGGTCCCCACGGAGATGCGGTATGGCCGTATCGAGCGCGCTGGTGCCCCCGTTTACCATCGCGCTAAACGGAAAAAAATTCACACATAAAGTGATATGTCCTAGAACTAAAAACATTTTTCCCGGAATTTATTGAGCGACGGAAAGTGTACCCCTAGTTCAAATCATGTCACTTTCCGGCGGATTCGGCGGGACACCGCAGGAAGCCGCATGAATTCCCGGATAGCTAGCGCGTACATATGCCATGTGATATATGGTGCGGAGGCGGTGTCCTACCACTACGCGGAGGTCTCGCGTAATACTAAAATGCGTCCCATGTAGGCTTGCTTCACAAAAAAACCCGTTTTGGCACCTCGAAAATGAAAAAACCATCACCCATGGGTCGGATTGGAAATCCGCTCCCGGTGCCTTGCTTCCCATCCCGGGGACCACGCACGTGCGAAATATGGCCTCGTTCAGACAAACTATGTGGTGTCACGGGCCGTTTCCTACTCATTTGCCCTAAAAGCCATAGAACTCCGGACGTGATAGCCCTGTTTGTGAAAGGTTTTCCAAAATAATTGGTGTATCCCAATTCCATCTTTTGGAGTGGTTACTAAGACACATAAAATGATGCCATGCGGCTCCAGCGAGATTTTTTGACTTCGTTTAAATTGCCATCCGGCTAAAACAGGAACACTGAGGACATATAAGAAAGTGATTGAATTGTTTCTATATTAACATGGTACTGTACATGATTCAAATATGCATGATTTTGACATGAATGGATAGATGATGTTTTTATGAACATTTTGATACCTCATACGCATTTTTCTGACATCATATGAATTAGTTATGATTTTTACAAAATTAGACAAATTTGAAAAATGGCTACGCCGAGGGTGGCCGTCGGCGTAGCCCTGTCTACGCCTAGGGCCAAAGATATGCCGAGGGTTGCCCTCGGCGTAGACCTCGCTACGCCGACGGCCGCGCTACGTCGAGGATCGGATGAGGAGGCTGGCCAGGCCAGGCCATACGCCGAGGGCCCCGACTTTTGGCCGTCGGCGTATAAAAGGCCCTCGGCGTATCGCGCCATTCCTGTAGTGGAAGGATGAGCAATGTGAGACCCCAATCGTATGGGCGCCGGAAAGAACCACCATGTCCTCTGTGTCAAGCCCTTTAGCGGCGAAGCTGCCGATGAGCTGAGTGATGTTAAAGAATGGAGGCGGCAGGTTAGAGAGGGCCTCAGTGAAATTGGAAATGCGCCCATCCAGGCGGCCTGCCGGCATGTTGATCTTGACCGTCATCCTGCTGAGGAAGTAGGCCGCATCACGGCTGGCGAAGGCAACAATGTCAGCGCATGATACCACGCCTGGGCATGCCTTTTCCACGGCGTCTTTGGCCGCGTCGATGGCCTCGAAGCCGCGGAGGCTGGGAAAGTTGGGAGGGCTGAGCTTCTCTGGCTGCGGGTTGGCCGGTGTTGGGTCCAGGAGGACAGAGGCATCACATCCCTCGACGAAGCAGTCGTGGAAGAACATGCGGATCAGCCCGGCGCCGATGCCAGCGTTCTTGTAGACGAACTTCTTCACCTCATCCCTCACGATGGCCTCCACGCGGGGGCATGACTTCTTGTAGTAGCCCACCTGCAGGCCATGGCACGCCGACGACAAGAGCAACGCGCATGTCAGCGCAATCGAAAGCTTAAGCGAAGCTGAAGCCATTATCTTCTTCAGCTCTTAACAACAAGACTTTGTGTACGAGAGAGCGTGGGCTAAAGAGTTATAATGAAGTGATGAGAGGTGTTGAAATGTTGCTTGTCAGGAAGGGCTATTTATACACACATGCATGCATCGAGATATAACTTGATAAGATCACTATAGTACTTGAAAGTTCAAAGTTTAGTTGGCTCTATCATCATATGAGTGGCCATGGTCTCGTAATAATTGATCAGCATCAGTGATCTAGCTGTTATGGAACATGGGGCTGCTGGAGCTTAATTATTGGCTAATATATCTTTGTCATTCACTGAATTATTCCTTCTCCCAGTACTTCAGAAACTCTCATTGCATGGTTTGTTGTGAACGAAACTGTAGTTTCCTGATGTGGTATGAGATGAGCATGTTGCAGGTTCGTTGAGAGGTCTGAGGCGATTTACACAAAAATAACCCTTTGTTGCAACTATAGCACAAACTGACCCTCCGGCGAAACTATTTCACCCATCTAACCCTTTTGTGTGGCACCCCTCAAGCCGGCGCCACACCTCACTGCGTGGCGCCCGTGTCCGCGGCGCCACTCTCCCAGCCTACGTGGCGGCCTCAACGCTGAGCTGTTCTCCCATCCGACGTGGCAGGATGTGTGGCGCTGATGGAGGGGCGCCACACATCCACTTATAATTGGCAAAACATACTGTAAGACAATTCTCCTGGGACTTAGCCGTTTTGGCGAGGCTGTATGTGTGGCGCCGACGCCATGGGCGCCACATAGTGAGGTGTGGCGCCGGTGCCACGGGCGCCACACAAACAGCCTCGCCAAAATGGCTAAAGACTAAACTTCCGGAGCCCTGGATGTTTTCCACATATAACTTGCATTGTGTGGCGCCTGTGTCGTCGGCGCCACATTGTGATGTGTGGCGCCCATGACGTCGGCGCCACACAATGACTTTTGCTAATCCATGAAATTTTGTACCTTATTTCAACAGTTTTCAATACTACAATAGCACTTTCAACAACAATTTCATACACACATTATACACATAGCATACATCATAGTTCACATCATAGCACATAGATTCAAACAACACGTAGCAACAATAGACATGGTTCGAAATGACATAGAGTTCACAACATGATACTTATGAAGATAGAGTTCACAACAACACGTAGCAAATGCATCTATCCTCCACGACGTCCCCTCCTCACGGGCTGCTTCCGGACGGCCAACCTTTTCGTTCGCTGTCGTGGCTCTTGTTGCTGCTGCTCCTCCTGCTCCTGCTGCTCCTCCTCCTCTGAAGATAACGGCTCATCGTTCCTCATCCTCCTCAATGATGATCTCCGCGGTGGCGCCTCATCCTCCTCAATGCCAACCTTCTTTCCTCGGTTGACATAATCGTCCGGAGTGTATCGGTTTGGAGCCTTGCCCCTTGGCTTCAACTGGTAAGCAGACCGTGTGGCTTGCTTCTTGCCTCGACTAATGCTTTGACTCAGAATGGTGTCGTCGTCAGGAATCTTCACAAACATGAACACATGAGATTACAAAAGTTGAAATTAGTAAGCACATGTTTGACGGCAACAAAATAGTCCATACCTCCGCCTCTTCAGAAGAGGATGTAGCGATTTCGGCGTCGCGGCAACCTAGCAAGTTGGCTAACCGCCGCATATTTCGTACAGTGTTCTGCGTCATGGAAGTCATGGTTACAAAGCCACCCGAACATAATAGCTTACATTCAAAGTTGGTGATCATACCTTAATGAAATGCATCGCTCCAACAGGCTTTCGATCTCTATGGCTTTGATCCCAAACAACCTCGCACTCCTCAGCTGTTTTTTGGATCTCGGACCGCTGTGATAAACATATTATACACAATTTAAGCGAGCACATGCCAATATAGATGATGTACTAGCTAATGAGAGAATACATTACCACGAAGTTCAGCTCGAAAGCAATAGAAGTCGATCTCTCTTTGCGAGCATAGATGTCGTGTTGGCTTTGCGCAACCTCATCGAACTCGATGGGGTCGTCTAAGATGTCGTCATCATACGCGGGTTTCACTAACTCGATACGCGTGCTTTTATGAAACCATTGGAGATAGTTGTTGAAAGCGGCCAAGTCATGAGACATAATCTCCACATGGCCGCCAAGATCCGTATCGCTTCCAAACGGTGTTGGAACGCTGTCACGTGGACCACTATGATGGACGAGACCAATTTGTGATCTTCCGCAGCTGCCTTCTATCAAGCCCGCAAGATATTGGAGTACAATGGATAAAGTAAGATTCTATCGCTTGAATCAGCAAGTTTACATCGCATGAATCAAGAAGTTTACCTATGGAGCGCGTGGTCCGTGTCTTGCCATTGAGGTGGGCTATCCTGATACAACCCAAACTGTCTCATCACTCGTGCGGCTGGTGGTATTCAACACGCCCACATGCATATGAGTGTGCAACGCATACGCCAAAACCGCGCCTCCTCACGTGCACTTGGGGTTGAGGTCGAGCATCGCCGCGCCAATACGGTAGCAAGGTACCATATGGCTCCCAATCCATCTGCAGCATACAAATAATTCAAAATTTACAACATGCCAATGGAATTTATGAAATAGGATAGCAAAAGAGTGATGGCTTAAGAAAGGTTACCTGCTCAGCGGTAAGAGTGTCCAACTCCTCAGTGTAGTGCCTGTACATGATCTTTGGATCGTTCGTCATCTCTGAGACATTGTCCCAAGGTATGCCCAAGTGGGCTCCCGATCAAGGTTGTTCCGGTGATGAGTCCATGGCCTCTCGGTTGAGTCTCTTCGGCTGCCCAACTGATAGGCGGTCCCAGCTCCATATGGAAAGTAGGAGCAAACATCCACCAATACCGCTGCTCCCAATCCTGCGACAACCTTCGTCCAACTGCGTACATAAGACATTTGGTTAGTACTTTGTCAAGCAAACTACTATCGAAGAATAGTAAAGATAGCAAATCATCACCTATCGGTAGAGGTAGGCAAGTGCCGCGCTTCCCCAACTCCACCGGTGCTCCAACACCGTAAGCGCCTTGAGCCAACACCAATGGGCCAACTTCCCACCACCGTCGGGAAAGAGAGTCCTCGAAAGCATATACCACAAGTACACTCGGGTGTATGTCTTGATAGTGTCACGGTTGGCCCCTTCCGGGCATGTACCAAAGTTAGTCCTGATCCAAAGGAAAGGTGCGCCGGCGGGAGATCTATCCTTTTTATCTTCTGGCTCCGGAGGAGCCATGCCAATAAGTGCCTCCATTTGCTGGCGCCACCCATCAGAAGCTGTGTTCATACACAGTGGCTCGCCCTGAATAGGAATACCAAGGATCACGGAAACATCCTGAAGAGTAGGGGCCATCTCGCCGGCCCTCAAGTGGAAGGCGTGCGTCTCCGGCCTTCACCGGTCGACAAGGGCGGTGAGTGCTGCGACGTTCATGTTCGGCACCCCCCGGCTTACAAGCGTGATGAACGTGAGAAGACCGGTAGGCTGGATGAACTCCGTGTACCGCTCGTCATACGGCATGTCACTTATTGTACTGTGGTAACGAATCTTCAAGGGATGAAGAACCTACAAGCACATCAAGACACATAATATTATGCCATATCCAATGAAATAAACACAAGAGGTGTTAACAAAAATAAATATTAGTACCTTCCCTTTTTCCGTCATATGATATGCCCGGTGATCTTTGTCATACTCATGATCTATGAGCCACATACATACATACATACATACATGCATACATACATACATGCATACATACATACATGCATGCATGCATGCATACATACATACATGCATGCATGCATACATACATACATACATACATACATACATACATACATACATACATACATACATACATACATACATACATACATACATACATACATACATACATACATACATACATACATACTTCCTACCCCTGGGTGTAGTTACACACATATCTAATATACTACCATATAGAAGTATGTATGATACTTTATCGTTTTGAGTATGTTCTTACAATATATCTAAGATATTCTAAACCAAGTTTGGTGAAAAAATGCAAGTGAGCATGTAGTTTGCACTATATGTCTGAAATACATGCATATGTATACATATCTAGGGTTCCTACACATACGCATTCATTGAAATTTGATGTCTAGGGTTTCAACAAATCTAGGGTTTCAACACATAGATACGTGAGAATATGGATTTCAACACATACATGAGCACATGGATTCAAGTTCTAAGATTTTCATATCTAGGGTTCCATGTTTAAATCGAATTAAATCCGAGAAAATCATGGATGAAACGAAGGGGATCGAGGGAGAATACCTCGAGGAAGGGATTGGAAAGAGATTGGCAGGGCAGATCTAATGATTTGGTGGTGGATTTGGTGGGGGGAAGGGGGAGGAGGAGGAACCGCCGGCCGCCTCCTTGTTCTTCACGCAAAACAGAGAGAGAGGAACCCTGGGTCATGCTGGGGGCGGCTCGGGTGCCACACATAAGTGGATGTGTGGCGCCCTTCAGAACGGCGCCATATATGTGTGGCACCCGAGCGGCGCCACACATCCCTGCCACGTCGGTGTAGGATAACGTTGCATAGAAAACAAAAATTTTCCTACCGCGAACACGCAATCCAAGCCAAGATGCAATCTAGAAGACGGTAGCAACGAGGGGGTATCGAGTCTCACCCTTGAAGAGATTCCAAAGCCTACAAGATGAGGCTCTTGTTGCTGCGGTAGACGTTCACCGGCCGCTTGCAAAAGCGCGTAGAAGATCTTTGATCACGATCGGTTCCGGCGCCACGAACGGGCAGCACCTCCGTACTCGGTCACACGTTCGGTTGTTGATGAAGACGACGTCCACCTCCCCGTTCCGGACGGGCAGCGGAAGTAGTAGCTCCTCTTGAATCCGACAAAGCACGACGGCGTGGTGTCGGTGGCGGTGTAGAAGTCCGACGGAGCTTCGCTAAGCTATGCGGGATGTGGAGGAGCGGGCGGCTAGGGTTTGGGGAGAGGGGGGCGCCGGCCACTATAGGGGTGCGGCCACCTTGGTGGTGTTTGAGGTGGCCGGCCCCCTCCCCTTGGTCCCTCATTATATAGGTGGAACCCCAAGAGGTGGTGTCCAAGTCTTCGAATAAGACCCGAACCAAATCCTTCCATAGGAGGGGGCAATCCTAGCCCAACTAGGACTCCCACCCAAAGGTGGGATTCCCACCTCCCATGTGGGGTGGTCGGCCCCTAAGGGGAGTCCACTTGGGACTCCTCCCCCACTAGGGTTGGCCGGCCATGGAGGTGGAGTCCCTTGTGGACTCCACCTTCCTTGGTGGTTTCTTCCGGACTTTTCTAGAACCTTCTAGAACCTTCCATAGAACCTTCCGCGACATTTTATTCACATAAAATGACATCCTATATATGAATCTTATTCTCCGGACCATTCCGGAACTCCTCGTGATGTCCGGGATCACATCCGGGACTTCGAACAAATATTCGAACTCCATTCCATAATTCAAGTACTACCATTTCAACATCCAACTTTAAGTGTGTCACCCTACTGCTCGAGAACTATGCGGACATGGTTGAGTACTCACTCCGACCAATAACCAATAGCGGGATCTCGGAGATCCATAATGGCTCCCACATATTCAACGATGACTTTAGTGATCGAATGAACCATTCACATACATTACCAATTCCCTTTGTCTCGCGATATTTTTACTTGTCCGAGGTTTGATCTTCGGTATCACTCTATACCTTGTTCAACCTCGTCTCCCGACAAGTACTCTTTACTCGTATCGTGGTATGTGGTCTCTTATGAACTCATTCATATGCTTGCAAGACATTAGACGACATTCCACCGAGAGGGCCCGGAGTATATCTATCCGTCATCGGGATGGACAAATCCCACCGTTGATCCATATGCCTCAACTCATACTTTCCGGATACTTAATCCCACCTTTATAGCCACCCATTTACGCAGTGGTGTTTGGTGTAATCAAAGTACCTTTCCGGTATAAGTGATTTATATGATCTCATGGTCATAAGGACTAGGTAACTATGTATCGAAAGCTTATAGCAAATAACTTAATGACGAGATCTTATGCTACGCTTAATTGGGTGTGTCCATTACATCATTCATATAATGATATAACCTTGTTATTAATAACATCCAATGTTCATGATTATGAA
The DNA here is from genome assembly GCF_022539505.1 of Lolium rigidum. Taxonomy (NCBI): domain Eukaryota; kingdom Viridiplantae; phylum Streptophyta; class Magnoliopsida; order Poales; family Poaceae; genus Lolium; species Lolium rigidum. Next base: position 149,858,412 of record NC_061510.1, read on the forward strand.
ACTAATCATCCATTAATCAACAAGCTAGTTTAAGAGGCATACTAGGGACTTCTTGTTTGTCTACATATCACACATGTACTAATGTTTCGTTTAATACAATTCTAGCATGATATATAAACATTTATCATAAACATAGAGATATAAATAATAACTACTTTTATTATTGCCTCTAGGGCATATCTCCTTCAGCCTCCCACTTGCACTAGAGTCAATAATCTAGATTACATTGTAATATACCTAACACCCATGGCATTCCGGTGTTGGTCATGCTTTGCCCTAGGGAGAGCTTTAGTCAACGGATCCGCTACATTCAGCATCGCTGTGTACTTTGCAAATCTTTACTTCTCCATCTTCGATGTACTCGCGAATCGAGTGGTAACGCAGCTTGATATGCTTCAGCCTCTTGTGTGACCTTGGCTCTTGTGCATTGGCGATGGCACCCATGTTATCACAAGTAAATGATTAACGGGTCCAATGCACTAGGAACCACACCGAGCTCTACAATGAACCTCTTCATCCATACCGCTTCGATGAAGCCTCCGAAGCCGCTATGTACTCGATTCCGTTGAAGACTTCGCCACCGTGCACCGCTTCGAGCTTGCCCAACCTTATCGCAAAGCACCATTCAATATAAACACGTACCCGCATTGTGACTTAGAGTCATCGTGATCGGTGTTCCAACTTGCATCGGTGTAACCATTTACAACGAGCTCTTGGTCACCTCCATAACAAAGAAACATATCCTTAGTTCTTTTCAAGTACTTTAGGATATTCTTGACCGCTGTCCAGTTGTTCCATTCCCGGATCACTTTGATATCTCGCTAGTCAAACTAACAAGCATGTGCTATATCCGGTCTAGTACATAGCATGGCATACATGATAGATCCCACCGCCGAGGCATAGGGGATATTACTCATCCTTTCTCTTTCATTCGCCGTAGCCGGTCCTTGAGTCTTACTCAAGACCTTGCCTCGGTAACATAGGTAAGAATCCTTTCTTACTTTCGTCCATTCTAAATTTCTTTAGAATCTTGTCCAGTATATGTACTCGCGATAGCCCTATTAGGCGTCTTGATCTATCTCTATAAATCTTGATGCCTAATATATACGATGCTTCACCAAGGTCTTTCATTGAAAAACTATTATTCAAATAACCTTTTACACTCGCTTAATAGTTCTATATCATTCCCAATTAATAATATGTCATCTACATATAATATCAGGAATGCTACGTAGCTCCCACTCACTTTCTTGTAAATACAGGCCTCTCCATGACACTGTATAAACCCAAAGTCTTTGATCACCTTATCAAAGCGTCGGTTCCAACTTCTTGATGCTTGCTTCAGTCCATAGATTGAACGCTGAAGTTTGCATACTTTGTCAAGCATTTTTAGGATCGACAAAACCTTTGGGTTGTACCATATACAACTCTTCCTCAATGTCTCCATTAAGGAATGCCGTTTTGACATCCATCTCGCCAAATCTCATAATCGAAAAATGCAGCTATTGCTAACAAAATCCTCACAGATTTTAGCTTCGCTACGAGTGAGAAAGTCTCATCGTAGTCAACTCCTTGAATTTGTCTGAAACCCTTTGCGACAAGTCGAGCTTTATAGACAAGTAATATTACCATCAGCATCCGTTTTTCTCTTGAAGATCCATTTATTCTCGACATGCCTTTCGGCTATCGTGTAAGTCTACCAAAGTCCATACTTTGTTATCATACATGGATCCCATTTCGGATTTCATGGCTTCTTGCCATTTGTTGGAATCCGGGCTCATCATCGCTTCTTCATACGTCGCAGGGTCCTCATCATTGTTATCCACAATCATGATATTTAGACAAGGATCATACCAATCAGAGTGGCACGTTCCCTTGTCGATCCGCGAGGTTCGTAGTTTCCTCGTTCGAAGTTTCATGATCATTATCATTAGCTTCCTCTCGTTGCCGGTGTAGGCGGTGACAGTACAACTTCCGGCATCGCGCTACTCCGATCAACGAGTATAGATTCATCAATCTCATCGAGTTCTACTTTTCTTCCAAGTCACTTCTTTAGTGAGAAATTCTTTCTCAAGAAAGGTTCCGTTCTTTGCAACAAATATTTTGCCTTCGGATTTGTGATAGAAAGTATACCCTATAGTTTCCTTAGGGTATCCTATGAAGACGCATTTCTCCGCTTTGGGTTCTAGCTTGTCCGGTTGTAACTTCTTTACATAGGCTTCGCAACCCCAAACTTTCAGGAACGACAGCTTAGGTTTCTTATTAAACCATAATTCATACGGTGTCGTTTCTACGGATTTTGATGGTGCTCTATTTAAAGTGAATGCGGCTGTCTCTAATGCATAACTCCAAAATGATAATGGCAAATCAGTAAGAGACATCATAGAACGAACCATATCTAAAAGAGTTCGATTACGACGTTCGGATACACCGTTTCGTTGTGGTGTTCCCGGCGGTGTCAATTGTGAAAGTATTCCGCATTTCTTTAAATGCATGCCAAACTCATAACTCAGATATTCACCTCCACGATCAGATCGTAGAAATTTTATCTTCTTGTTACGTTGATTTTCTACTTCACTTTGAAATTCCTTAAACTTCTCGAAAGTTTCGGATTTATGTTTCATGAAATAGATATACCCATATCTACTCGGATCATCCGTGAAGGTTAGAACATAACGATAACCACCGCGCGATGCTACACTCATTGGTCCGCACACATCGGTATGTATGATTTCCAATAAGTCGAGAGCTCGCTCCATTATACCGAAAATGGAGTCTTAGTCATTTTTCCCATTAGACATGCTTCGCATCTATCAAGTGACTCAAAGTCAAGTGATTCAAGTAATCCATCAGTATGGAGTTTCTTCATGCGCTTCACTCCAATATGACCAAGACGACAGGGCCACATATAAGTAGAATTATCATTCAATTTAATTCGCTTAGCATCAATGTTATGTATATGCGTATCACTACTATCGAGATCTAACGTAAATAAGCCATTCTTTTGTGGTGCTCGACCATAAAAGATATTATTCATAAAAATAGAACAACCATTATTCTCGGACTTGAATGAATAACCGTCTTGCATTAAACAAGATCCGGATATAATGTTCATGCTCAACGCGGGTACAAAATAACAATTATTTAGGCTTAAAACTAATCCCGAAGGTAGATGTAGAGGAAGTGTGCCGACAAGCGATCACATCGACTTTGGATCCATTTCCAACGCGCATTGTCACTTCATCTTTCAAGCAGTCTTCGTTTATTCTTTAGTTCCCGTTTCGAGTTACGTATATGAGCAACCGAACCAGTATCAAATACCCGTGTACTAGAACGAGAACCAAGTGAGATAAACATCTATAACATGTATATCGATATACCTTCTTTCTTTTTCTTGACAAGGCCGCTCTTCGCATCAGCCAAATACTTGGAGCAATTACGCTTCCAGTTGTCCCTTCTCCTTGCAAGAATAGCACTCAAGCATCGTGCTTAGGGCCGTTCTTAGGTTTCATAGGAGGCGTGGCAGCTTTCTTGCCACCCTTCTTGAATTTTCCCTTAGACTTGCCCTCGTTTCTTGAAACTAGTGGTCTTGTTGACCATCAACACTTGGTGCTCTTTCTTGATCTCAATCTCAGCAGCTTTTAGCATGCCAAAGAGTTCGGTAACTCCTTGTTCATGTTCTCGTATATTGTAGTTCATCACAAAATTCTTGTAACTTGGTGGCAAGTGATTGAAGGACACGATTAATCCTCGATCCGTTAGGAATCACTATTCCCAAGTCACCGAGTTTCTTCGCATGCCCTGGTCATGGCGAGCATGTGCTCACTAATGGAGCTGCCTTCTTCCATCATACAACCGAAGAAATGTTTCGATGCTTCATAGCATTCCACGGCCGCATGAGTCTCGAAAATAGTCTTCAACTCTTTCATCAACTCATGAGGATCGTGGTGCTCAAAACGTTTTTGAAGATCGGATTCCGGATCGCACAGGATGGCACACCGAACTTGAGAGTACCGAGTTTTCCGAGTCTCGTAAACAGCTTTTACTTCATCGGTTTCAGTCTCGTAGGAGGGTCACCTAGCGGTGCATCAAGCACATATTGCAGATTTCCGCCGGAGAGGAAGATCCTCACATGACGGAACCGATCAGTGAAGTTGCTACCGTTGCTCTTAAGCTTTTCTTTCTCTAGGAACCGGTTAAAATTGATTGGGGACGCCATCTCTACAACATATATTTGCAATAGCTTAGACTAAGTTTATGACAAATTGAGTTCAAATTTTAATTCAATATAATTAAAAATCTAGGTGAACTCCCACTCAAAACAATATCCCTCGCATTGTCTTAGTGATCACACGAACCAAATCCACCACACCATAGTCCGATCATCACGAGACAAGGTGTAATTTCAATGGCGAACACTCAAAGTGTTCATCATATCAATCATATGATTCATGCTCTACCTTTCGGTATCACGTGTTCCGAGACCATGTCCGTACATGCTAGGCTCGTCAAGGCCACCTTAGTATCCGCATGTGCAAAATCGGCTTGCACCCGTTGTATGCACTTGTTGATTCTATCACACCCGATCATCACGAGATGCTTCGAAACGACAAGTCTTGGCAACGGTGCTACTAAGGATGAACACTTTATTATCTTGAGATTTTAGTGAGGGATCATCTTATAATGCTACCGTCGCGATCTAAGCAAAATAAGATGCATAAAAGGATTAACATCACATGCAGCTCATATGTGATATGATATGGCCCTTTTGTCTTTGCGCCTTTGATCTTCATCTCCAAAGCACCGGACATGATCTCCATCATCTTCGGGCATGATCTCCATCATCGTCGGCGAAGCACCAAGGTCAATGGCGCCGTCTTCATGATTGTCCTCCATGTAGCAACTATTACAACTACTTTGAAATACTACTCAACATGAAATTTAAAGACAACCATAAGGCTCTCGCCGGTTGCCACAATACAATAATGATCATCTCATACATATTCATCATCACATTATGGCCATATCACATCACCAAACCCTGCAAAAACAAGTTAGACGCTCTCTAATTTGGTTTGCATATTTTACGTGGTTTAGGGTTTTCGATATAGATCTAATCTACCTACGAACATGAACCACAACGTTGATACTAATGTTGTCAATAGAAGAGTAAATTGAATCTTTACTATAGTAGGAGAGACAGACACCCGCAAAGCCTCTTATGCAATACAAGTTGCATGTCGAACGAGGAACAAGTCTCATGAACGCGGTCATGTAAAGTTAGTCCGAGCCGCTTCATCCCACTATGCCATAAAGATGCAAAGTACTCAACTAAAGATAACAAGAGCATCAACGCCCACAAAACCATTGTGTTCTACTCGTGCAACCATCTATGCATAGACACGGCTCGATACCACCGTAGGATAACGTTGCATAGAAAACAAAAATTTTCCTACCGCGAACACGCAATCCAAGCCAAGATGCAATCTAGAAGACGGTAGCAACGAGGGGGTATCGAGTCTCACCCTTGAAGAGATTCCAAAGCCTACAAGATGAGGCTCTTGTTGCTGCGGTAGACGTTCACTGGCCGCTTGCAAAAGCGCGTAGAAGATCTTGATCACGATCGGTTCCGGCGCCACGAACGGGCAGCACCTCCGTACTCGGTCACACGTTCGGTTGTTGATGAAGACGACGTCCACCTCCCCGTTCCAGCGGGCAGCGGAAGTAGTAGCTCCTCTTGAATCCGACAAAGCACGACGGCGTGGTGTCGGTGGCGGTGTAGAAGTCCGGCGGAGCTTCGCTAAGCTATGCGGGATGTGGAGGAGCGGGCGGCTAGGGTTTGGGGAGAGGGGGGCGCCGGCCACTATAGGGGTGCGGCCACCTTGGTGGTGTTTGAGGTGGCCGGCCCCCTCCCCTTGGTCCCTCATTATATAGGTGGAACCCCAAGAGGTGGTGTCCAAGTCTTCGAATAAGACCCGAACCAAATCCTTCCATAGGAGGGGGCAATCCTAGCCCAACTAGGACTCCCACCCAAAGGTGGGATTCCCACCTCCCATGTGGGGTGGCCGGCCCCTAGGCGGAGTCCACTTGGGACTCCTCCCCCACTAGGGTTGGCCGGCCATGGAGGTGGAGTCCCTTGTGGACTCCACCTTCCTTGGTGGTTTCTTCCGGACTTTTCTAGAACCTTCTAGAACCTTCCATAGAACCTTCCGCGACATTTTATTCACATAAAATGACATCCTATATATGAATCTTATTCTCCGGACCATTCCGGAACTCCTCGTGATGTCCGGGATCACATCCGGGACTTCGAACAAATATTCGAACTCCATTCCATAATTCAAGTACTACCATTTCAACATCCAACTTTAAGTGTGTCACCCTACGGTTCGAGAACTATGCGGACATGGTTGAGTACTCACTCCGACCAATAACCAATAGCGGGATCCGGAGATCCATAATGGCTCCCACATATTCAACGATGACTTTAGTGATCGAATGAACCATTCACATACATTACCAATTCCCTTTGTCTCGCGATATTTTTACTTGTCCGAGGTTTGATCTTCGGTATCACTCTATACCTTGTTCAACCTCGTCTCCCGACAAGTACTCTTTACTCGTATCGTGGTATGTGGTCTCTTATGAACTCATTCATATGCTTGCAAGACATTAGACGACATTCCACCGAGAGGGCCCCCAGTATATCTATCCGTCATCGGGATGGACAAATCCCACCGTTGATCCATATGCCTCAAATCATACTTTCCGGATACTTAATCCCACCTTTATAGCCACCCATTTACGCAAAGTGGTGTTTGGTGTAATCAAAGTACCTTTCCGGTATAAGTGATTTATATGATCTCATGGTCATAAGGACTAGGTAACTATGTATCGAAAGCTTATAGCAAATAACTTAATGACGAGATCTTATGCTACGCTTAATTGGGTGTGTCCATTACATCATTCATATAATGATATAACCTTGTTATTAATAACATCCAATGTTCATGATTATGAAACTAATCATCCATTAATCAACAAGCTAGTTTAAGAGGCATACTAGGGACTTCTTGTTTGTCTACATATCACACATGTACTAATGTTTCTGTTAATACAATTCTAGCATGATATATAAACATTTATCATAAACATAGAGATATAAATAATAACTACTTTTATTATTGCCTCTAGGGCATATCTCCTTCAGTCGGCTGGTCAACGGCACCCAGCGTCGACCACGCCACGTCGGTATGGATGTGTGGAGCCGCTCGCTTGGGCGCCACACAGTGAGGTGTGGCGCCGATGGGGAGGCGCCACACAAAAGGGTTAGTCCGGTGAAATAATTTGGCCAGAGGGTCAGTGCTTTTCTTTCAGAAAAGAGTTATTTTTGTCAAATCGCCGCGTAAACTGTGTAAAATACTACTCCTTCCAAAATAATGGTGTAGAATTTTTTGAAAAATTAAATGTATTTATATGATAAATAGTGTTCAGATATATTTTAATTTAGATAAATTTGTGTCATACTTTCTAGGACAGGCGGAGAAGTACTAGTTTGAGTTGGCATGGTAAGAAGGTTTTACCCAATGAAACCTCCTGCGGTGAAAAGAAAATCTGCCTACCGTGACCTGAGAGCATGAAGTAAGAGCATCTCCAGCCGCGTCCCTAAAACGACCCCAAATAGCGTCGGATTTAACATTTCGGGACGTGTTTTGTTCGTCAAGTGTATCGATAGGTGCTCCGTATGCAAGCATCCTCATAGCGACGGTGCACTTCTAAATCGACAAGAACCCGGCAAGGCTGATACGTCTCCGACGTATCGATAATTTCTTATGTTCTATGCCATATTATTGATGATACCTACATGTTTTATGCACACTTTATGTCATATTCGTGCATTTTCTGGAACTAACCTATTAACAAGATGCCGAAGATGCCGCTTCGTTTTCTCGCTCGTTTTTGGTTTCAGAAATCCTAGTAACGAAATATTCTCGGAATTGGACGAAACTTACGACCCGTGGGTCCTATTTTTCCACGAAGCTTCCGGAAGACCGAAGAACCTAACGAAGTGGGGCCACGAGGCGGCAACACGACGAAGGCCGGCGCGGCCTAGGGGCCCGGCGCGCCGACCTATCGTGTGGCCCCTCGTGCGGCCCCCGACTCGACCCTTCCGCCTACTTAAAGCCTCCGTCGCGAAACCCCCGATGCGAAAGCCACGATACGGAAAACCTTACCGAGACGCCGCCGCCGCCGATCCCATCTCGGGGGATTCTCGGAGATCTCCTCCGGCACCCCGCCGGAGAGGGGATTCATCTCCCGGAGGACTCTACACCGCCATGGTCGCCTCCGGAGTGATGAGTGAGTAGTTCACCCCCGGACTATGGGTCCATAGCAGTAGCTAGATGGTCGTCTTCTCCTCATTATGCTTCATTGTTGGATCTTGTGAGCTGCCTAACATGATCAAGATCATCTATCTCGTAATACTCTATGTTGTGTTTGTCGGGATCCGATGGATAGAGAATACCATGATTATGTTAATTATCAAGTCTATTACATATGTGTTGTTTATGATCTTGCATGCTCTCCGTTATTAGTAGAGGCTCGGCCAAGTTTTTACTTTTAACTCCAAGAGGGGGTATTTATGCTCGATAGTGGGTTCATGCCTTCATTGACACCGGGATCGTGACGTGAAGGTTCTAAGGTTGTGATGTGTCTGTTGCCACTAGGGATAAAACATTGATGCTATGTCCAAGGATGTAGTTGTTGATTACATTACGCACCATACTTAATGCAATTGTCCTGTTGCTTAGCAACTTAATACCGGAAGGGGTTCGGATGATAACTCGAAGGTGGACTTTTAGGCATAGATGCAGTTGGATGGCGGTCTATGTACTTTGTCGTAATGCCCGGATTAAATCTCACTATATTTATCATGTCATGTATGTGCATTGTTATGCCTTTCTCTATTTGTCAATTGCCCGACCGTAATTTGTTCACCCAACATGCTTTTATCTTATGGGAGAGACACCTCTAGTGAACTGTGGATCCCGGTCCTATTCTTTTACATACGCAATACAAATTCCAATACTTGTTTTACTATTTTCTCTTGCAACAATCATCTTCCACACGATACGTTTAATCCTTTGTTACAGCAAGCCGGTGAGATTGACAACCTCACTGTTTCGTTGGGGCAAAGTACTTTGGTTGTGTTGTGCAGGTTCCGCGTTGGCGCCGGAATCTCCGGTGTTGCGCCGCATCTACATTCCGCGACCATCAACCTTCAACGTGCTTCTTGGCTCCTCCTGGTTCGATTAAACCTTGGTTTCTTTCTGAGGGAAAACTTGCTACTGTGCGCATCATACCTTCCTCTTGGGGTTCCCAACGAACGTGTGAGTTACACGCCATCACGCTTCTCGCGGGAAGCTTTTTTTGCCGCCTTCGCCGCCGCCTTCTCCTCCTCCTTCTTCTCTTTCTCCGCGTAGAAGGCCGCCGTGGCGGCGACGTCCTCCGGGAAGCGGCGCGCCCATTCGACGCGGAACGCCTCGTCGCGCTCGGCGATGACCAGGCGCTGCTCCAGCTCCCGCTGCCGGCGCTGCTCCTCCCGCGTGATCATCGGCGGCGGCGGCGCGAGCATCTCCGCCTGCTCGCGCGTGAACACGTCGTGGAAGTTCATCGCGCGGCGGCTGCGGCCCAGCCGCCACGCGACGGCGTCGTAGGCACGCGCCGCCTCGTGCGCTGTGTCGAAGGTGCCGAGACGGATCCGCTCCTCGCCGGAGCGGATCTCCGCGTCGAATCGGCCGCTCGGCCGCTTGCGGACGCCGCGGTAGCCGGAGAACGAGCGGCGGCGCGGCGGCATCTTCGCGTCGAGGAGGAACGGCCGGAGGTGGAGCGGCGCGGGAGGGAGAGCGGCGGGGAAAGAGTGGGCGCGGGAGGAAGACGCGTGGGCGGAGTGGCAGCCGAGCCGCTCGCGCGTGTCATCTATAAGCGCGCGCGGCAACGCACGCGGCAGATTTCCCGCGCGGGATAGCGCGAAAGCGCGCGGGCGGCAAAACTTTTAGCGCGCGCGCCGTTTTCCCGCGTCCGCTGGAGCAGCGCGGCAGCGTCCGCGCGCGCCAAAACGGCGGTTTTTTGCCGCGCGGGACTTTTACAGCGCCTGTTGGAGATGCTCTAATAGGAAAGAGATGCGCAAGATCTCGAGGTGAGAAAAAAGAACCGATATCGAGAAAGGAAAGAACATTACTAGTACTACCTAATCCGCTTGGTCTAGATGCAGCTTGATACTGGTTCGGTTGCTCACATTTGTAACTCAAAACAGGAACTACATAATAAACGAAGCCTATCGAGGGATGAAGTGACGATGCGCGTTGGAAATGGATCCAAGGTCGATGTGATCGTTGTCGGCACGCTCCCTCTACATCTACCTTCGGGATTAGTTTTAAACCTCAATAATTGTTATTTGGTGCCTGCGTTGAGCATGAACATTATATCTGGATCTTGTTTAATGCAAGACGGTTATTCATTAAGTCTGAGAATAATGGTTGTTCTATTTTTATGAATAATATCTTTTATGGTCATGCGCCTGAGATGAATGGTTTATTCTTGTTAAATCTCGATAGTAGTGATACACATGTTCATAACATTGATGCTAAACGAATTAAATTGAATGATAATTCTACTTATATGTGGCACTGTCGTCTTGGTCATATTAGAGTGAAACGCATGAAGAAACTCCATTCCGATGGATTACTTGAATCACTTGACTTTGAGTCACTTGATAGATGCGAAGCATGTCTAATGGGAAAAATGACTAAGACTCCATTCTCTGGTATAATGGAGCAAGCTATAGACTTATTGGAAATCATACATACTGATGTGTGTGGACCAATGAGTGTAGCCTCGCGCGGTGGTTATCGTTTTGTTCTAACCTTCACAGATGATCTGAGTAGATACGGGTATATCTATTTCATGAAGCATAAGTCCGAAACTTTTGGGAAGTTTAAGGAATTCCAAAGTGAAGTAGAAAATCAACGTAACAAGAAGATCAAGTTTCTGCATTCTGATCGCGGAGGCGAATAGCTCCAACTATTGGGGCACTAACAACATTCGCATATCCATGAAGTGATCGTCCTTAGTATGCACCGTTGCTAAGACTCGTCGTTTCGAAGCATCTCGTGATGATCGGGTGTTATAGATTCTACGTGTGCATACAATAGGTGCAAGCCAGATTTGCACATGCGAATACTAAGGTTAAACTTTACGAGCCTAGCATGTACAGACATGGTCTCGGAAAGTCGTCATGATATGTTGGATAAAATTATGAGTGAAATTGTTCATCATATTAGAAAGTTACTAATAGTGAAATCTGGAACACTTGTCATATGATGATCAACTTCAAAGTAAGAACCTCAAGGTTATTGGTATTTGACCAATGGACCTAGAAGTTATTGAAAGTGTAGTGTTTTCTAAGAATGAGGAGAGCTAAAAGAGAAACTACAAAAGATATTTTGGCGTAAAAGAAAGAAAAGACTAGAAAGTCTAGCTCAGGTGTGTATACATGATATACATATTATGGATGTATTCCTTGTTTTGTGACATAATGAAATTCTTGGGTATTTGTACCAGATTGGTTGGTATGAGATGTCATACAATACAACGCAATACAAGAATACGATGGCCTAAGTGACTGATAAGGAATATGGTAATAATGCACGTCTGGAACATAATAAAGTGTTATTATGTTTGTCGTTGGCATTCTACCTAGCCCTTAGAATTTATAATAAAGAACTTAATAATTGTTATTTTGCTCTGGTCAAATGAAAACAATGAGTTGTTCAAATTATGACATTACTCCATCTACGATGGATAAGTTATTATAAATCTTAATGGTGAAACACACATACATAACACTGACGCTAAAATGCCATAAGGCAAATGATTTGAATTCTACTTATTTGTGGAACCGCCATTTAGGTCATGTTAGAAAGGAACGCATGAAGAAACTCCATGCAGATGGATTTTTGGAGTCATTTGATTTTTGAATCGTTTGGCCCTTGCAAATCTTTTCTAAAGAGAATGACTAAAATACCGTTCATAGGCCAAGAGTTGAACGGGCAACTAACTTAGTGGAAACATACATGATGATGTATGTGGTTCACTGGACATAGTTGTGTGCGGGAGATTCTTCTACTTCATGAAAACTTCCAACAATGAATTGAGTATATATATGTGGATATATTCGATAAGGAAGAAGTTTGAAACATTTGAATGGATTCAAATAAATTTCAGCATGAAGTGGAAATCATCGTAATAGAAAAGTCAAATATCTATGATTGGATCATGGTGGAAATATTTGAATTACGAGTTTTAGCGAACATCTAAGAGAGTTATGAAATTGTTCTACAACTCACATTTCTTGGAGTATCATAATGATGATGGAGTATCCAAGAGATGTATCCAAACCTTGTTGGATTAATGATGAGATAATATAAAATGAAAACATTATATTTTTTGTGGATTATGCTTTAGAGACTACCGCTTTTACACTAAATAGAGCATCATCATGATCCGTTGAAATGACACCATACGAGTTATGGCATGGGTATGAACCATAATAGTCTTTTTCTTAAATTTTGGTATGCATAGCATAAGTAAGTGAGTTTACAACCAAAATCGGATGAATGTCTTTGTTGGTTATCCCAGAGAATTGATTGGGAATTTTTTCCACTATGAAGTAAAAGACAAAAGTGTTTGTTAATGTTACTTGCTTATTTCCAAGAAATTGTTTTCTAGTGAAGTATTTGAGTGGGAGGACAATAGAACTTGATAAGGTTGATGAACCTGAGCATGATGATCGTAGTAGCGCAAGCATCGTAAATAGGTTCTGGAAGCGGCCACGATGATCATGGCTCCCATGACTACAAAGTGTTTTAGCCATGGAGATCGAAGTACCTATTGAACATTGTATGTTTGGTTTACTTTGTGATCAAATAAATGATTTGTGGACAAAGGATTGTTTTTGAACAATGATAAACCAACTACATACAAAGAAGTTATGATGGGCCCTGACTCTGTTAAAATGGCTATGCGCCATGAAATCCAAGATAGGTGAATACTTTTTGAAAGTAAATGAATCTATGAAATTGATGGACTTGGATGAAATATCCTTGAAGAAGCTTGACTTGTCGAAAAGTTGTTTACGACAAAGTTCAAAGAGTTGACTACAATAAGATTAGATCTTCCATAGCAATGCTTATAGTCTATGTGGATTATTCTAGTAATCGCTACATATTTCTTTTATGAGATATGTTAGTAGGATGGCAAAATATATTACTTAACAGAAGTGTATATTAAAGGTGTATACAAGATACAACCAAGAGTTTTGCTAGTCCATAGAATACTAGATAGGAATACGAACTTCAATTGGATGAAGTGGGTATTGCGGAGTTGGAATCTTCACCAGATGAAATAGTCAAAGAGTTTTTTATTTCATCAGAAACGATGAAGATGCTTGCATTTGCAAGAAATTAAGTGGGAGCGCTGAGACATATTTGTAATACTTTATGTAGCTGACATATCGTTGATTATAAATAGTGTAATTATATAATTGATTAAAAGGTTTCATTGAGAATTAGCTTCAATGAAAGGATATGGACTGAAACATATTTAGTGTCAATATCTATGAAGATAGATTGAAACACATAATAAGTTTAAGTCAAAGTACATAGAATGAATATTGAAGTAGTTCAATATAAAAATATTAAGAAGGTGTTCTTTTCATGTGAAGGTTTAACAAGACTTGAGTGTATATGACACTCAATGAGTAAAAACACATGAGTGATTATAGATCACGAATAATATGTACAAAATCAGATGTCCTGTGCTCTAAAGTGTTATGAGTATATACCAGAATGATTCATGTGATGATCATTGGACGACAGTAACAATATCCTTGAGTACTTTAGAAGAACCAAGGATATATATATAGTTCTGTATGTGGTAATGACAAACAAATCGTTGTAATGTGTTGCACCGATATTAGTTGGTCACATATAAAAATGAATTTCAAATCTCAATTAGGTTAAGTGTTGTTTGAAAGGTAGCACAATGAGCTAGAAGTTGTCTATGCTAGATTTAGAAGAGTTCTAAATATTGTGACGAATTCTACAAACGAAGGCAGAGTATGTCATTGTTTTGACAATGACTAAGGATGTTAAGTCGAAAAGTTCTTTGAGAAGTTAGTGTAGTTCCGATAGTGTCAGAACTTTGAAGCTATATTGTGTGTGACAATATTAGTGACATATTTCAGACCGCGGAATTAAGGTTCCACCGAAAGACCAAACATATTTAATGCCGACTTATTTGGAAAATGAGTGATGCGTTGAGACGCAAATGAATTGCAAAATACATACGTTTCTGAGCGTGTCAGATCCGTTGACTAAAACCTCTCCCGTAAGCAAAACATGATAGAGCACCAGAAGGCCAAGGTGTTATATCTTTACAAATGTAAACTAGATTATTGACTCTAGTGCAAGTGGGAGACTATTGGAGATATGCCCAAGAGGCAATAATAAAATGGTTATTATAATATATCTTTGTGTTTATGATAAATGTTTGCATACCATGCTATAATTGTATTAACCGAAACATTGATACATGTGTGTTATGTAAACAACAAGGAGTCCCTAGTAAGCCTTCTTGTATAACTAGCTTGTTGATTAATAGATGATCATAGTTTCATGATCATGAACATTGGATGTTATTAATAACAAGGTTATGTGATTATGTGAATGATGTAATGGACACACCCAATTAAGCATAGCATAAGATCACGTCATTAAGTTCATTTGCTATAAGCTTTCGATACATAGTTACCTAGTCCTTTCGACCATGAGATCATGTAAATCACTTATGCCGGAAGGGTACTTTAATTACATCAAACGTCACTGCGTAAATGGGTGGTTATAAAGGTGGGATTAGGTATTCGGAAAGTATGAGTTGAGGCATATGGATCAACAGTGGGATTTGTCCATCCCGATTCTGGATAGATATACTCTGGGCCCTCTCGGTGGAATGTCGTCTAATTAGCATGCAAGCATATGAATGGTTCATAAGAGACCACATACCACGGTACGAGTAAAGAGTACTTGTCAGAGACGAGGTTGAACAAGGTACCGTGATACCGATGATCAAACCTCGGACAAGTAAAATATCGTGTGACAAAGGGAATCGGTATCGTATGTAAATGGTTCTATCGATCACTATGTCATCGTTGAATATGTGGGGGCCATTATGGATCTCCAGATCCCGCTATTGGTTATTGGTCGGAGAGAAGTCTCAACCATGTCTGCATAGTTCGCGAACCGTAGGGTGACACACTTAAGGTTTGATGTCGTTTAAGTAGATATGGAATGGAGTTCAAAGTTTTGTTCGGAGTCTCAGATGGGATCCAGGACATCACGAGGAGTTCCGGAATGGTCCGGAGAATAAGATTCATATATAGGAAGTCATTTTATAAGTTTGAAAATGATCCGGTGCATTTATCGAAGGTTCTAGAAGGTTCTAGATAAGTCCAGAAGAAATCACTATGGAAGGCGGAGTCCCGGAGGGACTCCACTAGCATGGTCGGCCAACCCTAAGGGGGAGGAGTCCCAGGTGGACTCCACCTAAGGTGGCCGGCCACCCCCCTCAAGGAAAGGTGGGAGTCCCACCTTGAGTAGGACTCCCATCTTGAGTAGGTTTCCCACCAAAGGCAAGTTTTGGTGTTCGGGTCTTATTCGAAGACTTGGAATACAACTCTTGGGGCTTCCACCTATATAATGAGGAGCAAGAGGAGGGGGCCGGCCACTCCAAGCCATGATTTGGCCGCACCACCCCCTCTCCCCAAACCCTAGCCGCCCTCCTCCTCATACCTCTCCCGCAAACGCTTAGGCGAAGCCCTGCCAGAGTTCTCTGTTGGAGATATGCCCAAGAGGCAATAATAAAGTGGTTATTATAATATCTTTGTGTTTATGATAAATGTTTATATACCATGCTATAATTGTATTAACCGAAACATATATACATGTGTGTTATGTAAACAACAAGGAGTCCCTAGTAAGCCTCTTGTATAACTAGCTTGTTGATTAATAGATGATCATGGTTTCGTGATCATGAACATTGGATGTTATTAATAACAAGGTTATGTCATTAGTTGAATGATATAATGGACACACACCCAAATGAGCGTAGCATAAGATCAAGTCATTAAGTTCAATTTGCTATAAGCTTTCGATACATAGTTGCCTTAATCCTTCGACCATGAGATCATGTAAATCACTTACACCGGAAGGGTACTTTGATTACATCAAACGCCATTGCGTAAATGGGTGGCAATAAAGATGGGATTAAGTATTTGGAAAGTGTGAGTTGAGGCATATGGATCAACAAAGGGATTTGTCCATCCCGATGACTGATAGATATACTCCGGGCCCTCTCGGTGGAATGTCATCTCGATTAGCTTGCAAGCATATGAATAGTTCATAAGAGATCACATACCACGGTATGAGTAAAGAGTACTTGTCGGTAACGAGGTTGAACAAGGTATGGAGATACCGATGATCGAACCTCGGACAAGTAAAATATCGCGAGACAAAGGGAATCGGCATCGTATGTAAATGGTTCAATCGATCACTAGTCATCGTTGAATATGTGGGAGCCATTATGGATCTCCAGATCCCGCTATTGGTTATTGCTCGGAGAGGAGTCTCGACCATGTCTGCATAGTTCACGAACCGTAGGGTGACGCGCTTAAGGTTCGATGTCGCATAAGTAGATTCGAATATGAGATGGAGACCGAATGTTGTTCGGAGTCTCGGATGGGATCCAAGACATCACGAGGAGGACCGGAATTGTTCTGGAAGAATTCTGCTGTTTTGTATTTCAAGAAAAGTTGTTCTGGAAACTTTCTCGGAATTGGATGAAATAAAAACAGAGGTTCTTATTTTTCTGTCACGTAAACAGAGTCCAAAGGGGAGAAGGGGAAGAGCCAGGGGTGGGCCACACAACAGGCCGGCGCGGGCCCCCCCCAGGCCGCGCCAGGGTGTTGTCTGGGCCCACCAGGCGCCGACACTAGATGGGTTTTGTGAAACCCTAACCCTAGTTCCCGACTATAAATAGTGGGATAGTTTGGCCGGCCATTGCTGCTCCGTACGAAAACCTAATGTGCCACCTCTCCTCCCTCCTAGTTTCTCCTGCTCCGGCTTAGGCGAAGCCCTGCAGGAATTCTTCTCCACCACCACCACCACGCCGTCGTGCTGTTGGGATTCCGTGGAGATCTACCACACCTCCGCTGCCCGCTGGAACGGGGAGAGGAAGGAGCTTCATCGACACCGTACGCGCGACCGAGTACGGAAGTGCTTCCGGATTGCAGCACCGGGGACGATCGTCTACACCAACAACGAGATTAATCTCGTAGGCTTTGGAATCTTTGAGGGTTAGTCTCATCTCCATCTCGTTGCTTAGATCTAGTAGATTGGATCTTGGGTGTTCCATAGATTAGATCTGTTGGTTTTATTCGCTTTGCGGTAGGAAAATTTTTGTTTTCTATGCAACGAACCCCTTCAGTGGTATCAGAGCCACGTCTATGCATAGATCTGTTGCACAAGTAGAACACAATGGTTTTGTGGGCGGTGATGCTTTTGTTGCTTTAGTTTGTGTACTTTGCTTCTTGCGGGATGGTGGGATGAAGCGGCCCGGGCTAACTTTACATGACCGCGTCTCATGAGACTTGCTCCACGCTCGACATGCAACTTGTATTGCATAAGTGGCTTTGCGGGTGTCTGTCTCTCCCACCATAGTGAAGATTGTAATTTGCACTTATATTGTCAACACTAGTATCACCGTTGTGGTTCATGTTCGTAGGTAGATTGGATCTTGCTCGAAAACCCTAAACCACGTATAATATGCAAACCAAATTAGAGGCGTCTAACTTGTTTTTGCAGGGTTTGGTGATGTGATATGGCCATGATGTGATGATGATTATATTTGATGTATGAGATGTTCATTATTGTATTATGGCAACCGGCAGGAGCCTAATGGTTGTCTTTAATTTTTGTTAAAGACCTGCGTGTCTATTCATAATGTAATAGCTTTATTTCAAGTAGTTGTTATAGTAGCTATAAGTGATGGACAACCATGAAGCGGCGCCACTGACCTTGACGCCATGTTGTTGATGATGGAGATCATGTCCGTGCTTTGGAGATGGAGATCAAAAGCACAAGAAGAAAGGCCATATCATATCACACATTATGAATTGCATGTGATGTTAATCCTTTTATGCATCTTATTTTGCTTAGATCGCGACTGTAGCATTATAAGATGATCCCTCTCACTAAATATCAAGATAATAAAGTGTTCATCCTTAGTATGCACCGTTGCTAAGACTTGTCGTTTCGAAGCATCTCGTGATGATCGGGTGTGATAGACTCTACATGTGCATACAACGGGTGCAAGCCGATTTGCACACGCGGATACTAAGGTTGCCTTGACGAGCCTAGCATGTACGTACATGGTCTCGGAACACGGGATACCGAAAGGTAGAGCATGAGTCATATGAATGATATGATGAACACTTTGAGTGTTCGCCTTTGAAGCTACATCTTTTCTCGTGAAGATCGGACTCGGTGTAGTGGATTTGGTTCGTGTAATCACTAAGACAATGTGAGGGATGTTGTTTTGAGTGGGAGTTCACCTAGTTAATTTAAGAATTAAAATTGAACTCATTTTATCATAAACTTAGTCTAAACTCTTTGCAAATATGTTGTAGATCATGGCGCCCCTCCATCAATTTTAACCAGCTCCTAGAGAAAGAAAAGCTTAAGGGCAATGGTAGCAACTTCACCGATCGGTCCCGTCATGTGAGGATTTTCCTCACCGGCGTAAGCATGCAATATGTGCTCGAAGCACCGCTAGGTCCCCCACCACCTCCTCGCAGTGTCCGAGGACATAAAGAATGTTTATGAGTCTCGGTAACTCGGTACTCCGAAATTCAGCGTGCCATCTTGTGCGCTTTAGAGGCAGTAGCTCCAAAAGTGTTTTGAGCACCACGACCCATGTGAGATGATGCGTGAGCTCAAACTTATCTTTGAGACTCATGCAGCCGTGGAGAGCTATGAGGCCTCGAAACAGTTCTTTAACTGCATGATGGAAGAGGGCAGCTCCGTTAGTGAGCACATGCTCGCCATGTCCGGACATGCGAAGACGCTCAGTGACTTGGGGATTGTGATCCCTAACAAGCTAGGTATTCATCGTGTCCTCCAATCACTGCCACCAAGTTACAAGAACTTCGTGATGAACTACAACATGCAGAACATGAACAAAGAGTTACCTGAACTCTTCTCCATGCTGAAGTCTGCTGAAGTAGAAATAAAGAAGGAGAACCAAGTGTTAATTGTCAAGAAGACCACCAGTTTCAAGAAGCAGGGCAAGCCTAACAAGGGCAACTTCAAGAAGGGCGGCAAGAAAGTTGCAGCGCCTCCTGAGAAGCCTAAGGCTGGTCCTAAGCCTGAGACTGTGTGCTACTACTGCCAGGGGAAGGGGCACTGGAAGCGGAATTGCACCAAATACTTGGCCGATCTGAAGAGCGGCCACGTCAAGAAGAAAGGTATATTTGATATACATGTTATAGATGTCTATCTTATTGGTTCTCGTAGTAGTGCCTAGGTATTTGATACTGGTTCGGTTGCTCACATTTGTAACTCGAAACAGGAACTGCGGAATAAACGAAGCCTGGCAAGGGACGAGGTGACGATGCGCGTTGGAAATGGATCCAAGGTCGATGTGATCGCCGTTGGCACGCTCCCCCTACATCTACCTTCGGGATTAGTTTTAAACCTTAATAATTGTTATTTGGTACCTGCGTTGAGCATGAACATTATATCTGGATCTTGTTTGATGTAAGACGGTTATTCGTTTAAGTCTGAGAATAATGGTTGTTCGATTTATATGAGTAATGTCTTTTATGGCCATGCACCCGAGATGAATGGTTTATTCTTGTTAAATCTCGATAGTAGTGATACACATGTTCATAACATTGATGCTAAGCGAATTAAATTGAATGATAATTCTACTTATATGTGGCACTCGTCGTCTTGGTCATATTGGAGTGAAGCGCATGAAGAAACTCCATTCCGATGGACTTCTTGAGTCACTTGACTTTGAGTCACTTGACAGATGCGAAGCATGTCTGATGGAAAAATGACTAAGACTCCATTTTCTGGCACAATGGAGCGAGCTACAGACTTATTGGAAATCATACATACCGATGTATGCGGACCAATGAGTGTAGCATCGCGCGGTGGTTATCGTTATGTTCTAACCTTCACGGATGATCCGAGTAGATATGGGTATATTTACTTTATGAAACACAAGTCCGAGACTTTTGAGAAGTTCAAGGAATTCCAAAGTGAAGTAGAAAATCAACGTAACAAGAAGATTAAGTTTCTGCGTCTCGATCGCGGAGGCGAATATCTCGAGTTATGAGTTTGGCATGCATTTAAAGAAATGCGGAATACTTTCACAGTTGACACCGCCGGGAACACCACAGCGCAATGGTGTGTCCGAACGTCGTAATCGAACTCTCTTATATATGGTTCGTTCTATGATGTCTCTTACCGATTTGCCATTATCGTTTTGGGGTTATGCTTTAGAGACAGCCGCATTCACTTTAAATTGGGCACCATCTAAATCCGTTGAAACGACACCGTATGAATTATGGTTTGGGAAGAAACCTAAGCTGTCGTTCCTTAAAGTTTGGGGTTGCGATGCTTATGTAAAGAAGTTACAACCTGACAAGCTAGAACCCAAAGCGGAGAAATGCGTCTTCATAGGATACCCTAAAGAAACAATTGGGTATACTTTCTATCACGGATCCGAAGGCAAAATCTTTATTGCCAAGAACGGATCCTTTCTTGAGAAGGAGTTTCTCACTAAAGAAGTGACTGGAAGAAAAGTAGAACTCGACGAGGTTGATGAACCTTCTCTCATATATCAGAGTAGCGCAGAGGTCGGAAGAAATTCCCGTGCAGCTCGCACCGATAGGAGAGGAAGCAAATGATGATGATCATGAAACTTCGAACGAGGAAGCTACTGAACCTCGCAGATCAATGAGGGAACGTACCACTCCTGATTGGTATGATCCCTGTCTAAATGCCATGATTGTGGACGACAATGATGAGGACCCTGCGACGTATGAAGAAGCGATGATGAGCCCAGATTCCAACAAATGGCAAGAAGCCATGAAATCCGAAATGGGATCCATTTATGATAACAAAGTATGGACTTTGGTAGACTTACCTGATAGCCGCAAGGCTGTCGAGAATAAATGGATCTTCAAGAGAAAAAAGATGCTGATGGTAATATTACTGTCTATAAAGCTCGACTTGTCGCAAAGGGTTTCCGACAAATTCAAGGAGTTGACTACGGTGAGACTTTCTCACCTGTAGCGAAGCTAAAGTCTGTGAGGATTTTGTTAGCAATAGTTGCATTTTTCGATTATGAGATTTGGCAGATGGATGTCAAAACGGCGTTCCTTAATGGAGACATTGAGGAAGAGTTGTATATGGTACAACCTAAAGGTTTTGTCGATCCTAAAAATGCTGACAAGGTATGCAAACTTCAGCGTTCCATTTATGGACTGAAGCAAGCATCCCGGAGTTGGAACCTACGCTTTGATAGAGTGATCAAAGACTTTGGTTTTATACGGACTCATGGTGAGGCCTCGTATTTACAAGAAAGTGAGTGGGAGCTCAGTAGCGTTCCCGATATTATATGTAGATGACATATTATTGATTGGGAATGATATAGAACTTTTAAGCAAGCATTAAAGGTTATTTGAATAAGTCTTTTTCAATGAAAGACCTTGGTGAAGCAAGCATACATTTTAGGCATCAAGATTTATAGAGATAGATCAAGACGCCTAATAGGCCTTTCACAAAGTACATATCCGGACAAGATTCTAAAGAAGTTTAGAATGGATGAAAGCAAGAAAGGGTTCTTGCCTATGTTGCCGGTAAGGTCTTGAGTAAGACTCAAGGTCCGGCTACGGCAGATGAAAGAGAAAGGATGAGCAAGATCCCCTATGCTTCGGCAAAGAGGCTCTATCATGTACGCCATGCTGTGTACTAGACCGGATATCGCACATGCTGTTAGTTTGACCAGCAGATATCAAAGTGATCCAGGGATGGAACACTGGACAGCGGTCAAGAATATCCTGAAGTACTTGAAAAGGACTAACGATATGTTTCTTTGTTATGGCGGTGACCAAGAGCTTGTTGTAATCAGTTACACCGATGCAAGTTGGAACACCGACCCTGATGACTCTAAGTCTCAGTCTGGGTACGTGTTTATATTGAATGGTGCGGCAGAAGTCGGAGCAGTTCCAAGCAAGGCACGGTGGCGAAATCTTCAACAGAATCTGAATATATAGCGGCTTCAGAGGCTTCATCAGAAGCGGTATGGATGAATAGGTTCATTGTTGAGCTTGGTGTGGTTCCTAGTGCATTGGACCCGCTAGTCATTTACTGTGACAACACGGGTGCCATCGCCAATGCAAAGGAACCAAGGTCACACAAGAAGCTGAAGCATATCAAACTGCGTTTTCATTCGGTTCGCGAGTACATCGAAGATGGTGAAGTAGAGATTTGCAAAGTACACACGGATCTGAATGTTGCAGATCCGTTGACTAAAGCTCTCCCAAGGGCAAAGAATGACCAACACAAGAATGCCATGGGTGTTAGGTACCTTACAATGTAAATCTAGATTATTGACTCTAGTGCAAGTGGGAGACTGTTGGAGATATGCCCAAGAGGCAATAATAAAGTGGTTATTATAATATCTTTGTGTTTATGATAAATGTTTATATACCATGCTATAATTGTATTAACCGAAACATTGATACATGTGTGTTATGTAAACAACAAGGAGTCCCTAGTAAGCCTCTTGTATAACTAGCTTGTTGATTAATAGATGATCATGGTTTCGTGATCATGAACATTGGATGTTATTAATAACAAGGTTATGTCATTAGTTGAATGATATAATGGACACACACCCAAATGAGCGTAGCATAAGATCAAGTCATTAAGTTCAATTTGCTATAAGCTTTCGATACATAGTTGCCTTAATCCTTCGACCATGAGATCATGTAAATCACTTACACTGGAAGGGTACTTTGATTACATCGAACGCCATTGCGTAAATGGGTGGCAATAAAGATGGGATTAAGTATTTGGAAAGTGTGAGTTGAGGCATATGGATCAACAGTGGGATTTGTCCATCCTGATGACGGATAGATATACTCTGGGCCCTCTCGGTGGAATGTCATCCGATTAGCTTGCAAGCATATGAATAGTTCATAAGAGATCACATACCACGGTACGAGTAAAGAGTACTTGTCGGTAACGAGGTTGAACAAGGTATGGAGATACCGATGATCGAACCTCGGACAAGTAAAATATCGCGAGAAAAAGGGAATCAGCATCGTATGTAAATGGTTCAGTCGATCACTAAGTCATCGTTGAATATGTGGGAGCCATTATGGATCTCCAGATCCCGCTATTGGTTATTGCTCGGAGAGGAGTCTCGACCATGTCTGCATAGTTCACGAACCGTAGGGTGACGCGCTTAAGGTTCGATGTCGCATAAGTAGATTCGGAATATGAGATGGAGACCGAACGTTGTTCGGAGTCTCGGATGGGATCCAAGACATCACAAGGAGGACCGGAATTGTTCTGGAAGAATTCTGCTGTTTTCTATTTCAAGAAAAGTTGTTCTGGAAACATTCTCGGAATTGGACGAAATAAAAACAGAGGTTCTTATTTTTCTGTCACGTAAACGGAGTCCAAAGGGGAGAAGGAGAAGAGCCAGGGGTGGGCCACACAATAGGCCGGCGCGGGCCCCCCTGGCCGTGCCAGGGTGTTGTCTGGGCCCACCAGGCGCCGACACTAGATGGGTTTTGTGAAACCCTAACCCTAGTTCCCGACTATAAATAGTGGGATAGTTTGGCCGGCCATTGCTGCTCCCTACGAAACCCTAATGTGCCACCTCTCCTCCCTCCCGGCTCTCCCGCTCCGCTTAGGCGAAGCCCCCGCAGAATTCTTCTCCACCACCACCACCACGCCCGTCGTGCTGTTGGGATTCCATGGAGATCTACCACACCTCCGCTGCCCGCCGGAACGGGGAGAGGAAGGAGCTTTCATCGACACCGTACGCGCGACCGAGTACGGAAGTGTTGCCGGATTGCAAGCACCGGGGACGATCGTCTACACCAACAACGAGATTAATCTCGTAGGCTTTGGAATCTTCGAGGGTTAGTCTCATCTCCATCTCGTTGCTTAGATCTAGTAGATTGGATCTTGGGTGTTCCATAGATTAGATCTGTTGGTTTTATTCGCTTTGCAGTAGGAAAATTTTTGTTTTCTATGCAACGAACCCCTTCATTCTCCACCACCACCGCCACCACGCTGTCGTGCTACCGGGATTCCAAGGAGGATCTACTACTTCCGCTGCCCGCTGGAACGGGGAGGAGGACGTCGTCTTCATCAACACCGTACGTGTGACCGAGTACGGAGGTGCTGCCCGATTGTGGCACCGTCAAGATCTTCTACGCGCTTTTGCAAGCGGTCAAGATCTTCTACGCGCTTTGCAAGCGGCAAGTGATCGACTACATCCACCACGAGATCTAATCTCGTTAGGCTTTGGAAATCTTCGAGGGTTAGTCTCATGATCTTCTCGTTGCTACCATCTACTAGATTAGATCTTGGCTTGTGTTTTCGTTCTTCCGGTAGGAAACTTTTTGTTTTCTATGCTACGAATCCCATCAGTTAATTACGACTTTGAGATTAAAATGTCATTTGCAATTGTTAATTACAATTTTGAGACAAATGATTAGTTTAACCTCGATCTCTTCTGCTCTCCATTTTTCCCAACCGAACAAAAATGTAACCATTCCATTCCTCTGAAATGGAACCATTCCATTCCATGTTGTTTCAGAACCGAACACACCCTTGCATTGTTTGAACTGTTGCCCATACACAGCCATACTCTTCCACTTACATCCAGCACTATATGCATCAGTCTGTCTCAGAGTCATTCAATATCACTGCTGAGATCTGTTCCCATTCTTATGCAGGCTGAAACTGATGCGCCTTTACTCAAGTGGATACAAAATGAGGCTGATGAGGCTGCTGTGAGGACGATGGTGCCGGCACCATCTTTCGAAAACCTCTACAAGCACGAGGCCATGAGCCAGCTGGGTGGTGACCTTTTAATGAATCTGGTATATTTTCTTAATCCACATACATGATTTTATTATTATTTGTTTAATTATTGTTGGCTTTGTCTAATGCTTACCAAAAGTTCAGAAACACCGCGTTTGCTTACAATCATCCTACACTAATTTTTCACTTTTCAGTCTGTCTCATCCAGTATATAAACTGTTGAGTTTTGTTGGCTTCTTTTGTAATCATTTGCATTGTTGTCAACTGTTTTCTATGCACAACCCTATTCCACTTATATCCCGCACTATATGCATCAGTCTGTCTCATAGATTTATTAAATATCAATGATGAGTTCTGTTGCTATTCATATGCAGGATGAAACTTATGTGCCTCTACTCAAATGTATAAAAAATGATCCTGATGAGGCTGCTGTGAAGACGATGGTGTCGCAACCATCTTCTGAAAACCTCCTCAAGCACAAGACCACGGGCCAGCTGGGTGGTATCCATTTCAGAAAGTAGGTATATTTTCTTAATCCTCATACATAATTTGATTTTTGTTTGTTTATTGCCGGCTTTGTCTAATACTTACCAAAAGTTCAGAAACACACACAACCCTATTCTTCCACTTACATCCAGCACTATATGCATCAGTGTCTCATAGATTCATTTAATATCACTGTTGATGTCTGTTGCTCTTCAATTTTCATATGCATACTGAAACTACTAATCCCTCATTGGTCAAAAGGATTGCAACTGTTACTGATGAGGCATCTGCAGAGGCTGCAACCAAGTTACTGTCAGCCCCACCTTCTGGATGCTTATATAAGCTCTCAAGTCCAAGGTCCAACCGGGCCGTAACCATCCAAGGGTTCGGATATATTTTCTTAAGCCACATATATATGCCATGATTTATGTCTGATATTATCACCGGCTCTGTCTAATGCTTTTTAGAATTCGGAAACACCAAATTAGCATGCTTATATTCATCATACACTAAATTTTCACTGTTCAGTTTGTAACATAGTGTTATGCACTCGCTTGTCAACATTTGCATTGCTCTGAACTATGCAGTTTACACAACCTAATTCTTCCACTTACATTCAGCGCTAGGCACCAGTAGTACCTCCCATGTTTCCTTCACCATCCCGATGCCGAGCTTGCGGGAATATGGTGGGCCCATGTACATATCCCGCATATAACACCTCCTATGGCTCTATCTACCTTTCTAATAACTCCTTCACGCAGCTACGTGTATGTACTCTCGTGGTTTAGCATGAATTGGCATATAGTAAAGTCTTACTTTTAGTCTTCCCGCTTCTTACATTAGTATCAATTTTCACATGTAGATCGTACCTTGTGAACTTCGTCCAATGATTAACCGTGATGTGTCCGCATGAAGGGTCTTTCACTATGCATGGCAATGGCAAATTGATGAACACCTACACGGTCTATGAGGTGTATGTCTACAAGACGCGAGCCATCACATATTTGTATGGACATGATTGGAGAAAGTTTGCTTTTGACTACTGGTCTAAAGAAGGGCGACGAGCCGAGGATCGTAAACTCAAACGGGCAGATATACGTAACTACTTACGTAGTTGGAGACACTTCCAAATATATAATATGTAACTTTTTTGTACTCATATCCTTTGATTACCGCATTCCGAGCAGCTTGTTCTAAACCATTCTCTCTCGTTCTAGCTTGCCGGGTTTAATATGATCAAAGCCGCAGATCCCCCGATGGAACAAGAGCGGATGTCACAAAGGGCACCCACACCAAAGATCGGCACCGGCTTCCCACTCTCCCCGCATCGCACCGGTTCCCTGTACTCAGCTCCGTTGATCGCATCTACCCAAGCAGGCCCCTACATCAAGCATTGGTTCCCGTAGAGACCTCATATACTACACCTGCCCATCGAGCTCCCGCATCAGCACCGGTTCCTCTAGAGGCACCGCTATCGCACCTCGCCCAACAGCCTCCTCGCATCAGCACCGGTTCCTCTAGAGGCACCGCTATCGCACCTCGCCCAGCGAGCCTCCTCGCATCAGCACTAGCTCATGTACCAGCCCAGACTCCTGCACCTGCCCCAGCTAGATCACCGAGGTCTCAGCTCATTGTTGTGGCCACCCGTGTGGTGACCAAGACGCATCTGAAGGCTATGTTCGTGAGTATCTGACAACATAACTGCTCTTATCTTGATGTCTTCTCTGCTCAAAGTCTCACATGGTTCAGTGCATTGGTGCCATTGACTAATTTTTGGTGGTATCTCTTGCTTTGAATCAGAAATTGCCTAAAAGTATCTCCAAGGATCTCAATGCTGGCCGAAGGGGCAAGATATCCCTCGTCATGGAGAGTGAAGGTCTCACCGTGGAGGGACGGTACTCCGTCGGTCCCACGTATGGCCGCTTGGTCTGTTACTTCCGAGTGGAAAAAGTTCATTGACGGTGCCAAACTTCGCATTGGATCAAAGTTGAAGGTCAAGATCTTTCGATGCCGCTATGACATGCTGGTCATAAAGTTCACGGTTGTCTAGTTCTGTTGTCCCATGAGCCCTTAGCAAATGCATTTTTAGTTAGGGATTTCTATTTTCGTGCCCCTTCTTCGTTAGTTGTACTCAGTTTTCCCCAGCTCGTTAGTTTTTCCTCAGTTTTCCCCTCCCTCTAGTTTGAAACCCATCGAAGACGCGGGTTGCCGTCAGGTCGAGGCCTTACCGTTATCGTGAGGTCGGTTCCTCGCCGACCGTCTCGTGCCGACGGGTGGATCCATCTACCGCCGACGCGTGGGCCGTTTTATTTACTGATTGTATACGTGGTGCTGCCAATGACAAATGGGGCCGCTCTATGGGGCTGCCGCAGCCAATGACCAGTGGGTCGTCTATTTATTTATAGAAAATTATATAGGGATCCCAATTATATATTGCCGCTCTGTGGGGCCTCCGCAGTCAATGACCGCTGTGGTCGTCTATTTTATTTAGAGAATATAATATAGAGCCGCTCTGTAGGGGCCGCCTCAGCCCATGGCAGGTGACTATTTTCGCAGCTTAATCTAAAGTGACTTTTGTGCTAAACATTGTGCATCCCGGCGTTGACCTAGCAAAGTGGCGGCGAGGATGTGGTGCTCGAATAATAGTGGAAATGCGATATTATTTTTTACATGCATAATATATAGAAAATAGCTAGATCTCTAAATCGATGCATATGAAGCTACATATATATTCTTGGTCATGATCCCCTTAATTATCTAAAGGGGATGGATGCATGGCTTCACGTCGTCGTCGCTTTCATCATCGGATCTTCGTCGTCCGAGTAGTAGTACCTCCCGCACATTGTTCCGTCAAACACCTTCACCGTGAGCACATCATCGCCTTCATATTTGAAGTGTACGAACCAGCCGAAATCCACACCGTGCGCGATGGCGAATTTCTCCCAGCCCTTGTCGAGGTACATCCGGCCTTGTCCGTCAAATAGGACCTCCACGGTCCAGAGACGAGGACCGCAGCCAGCTGCTCGCAGATACACCTTAGCTGGCTCCTTGCCGTCAAGATAGTCCGCAAATTTTTTTGGGAGTTCCCGCAAAGAGATCGAGCGCCGATCGTTTGAAATTAGGGAACCCTTGAAATTAAAGGTTTTTTAGAACATGCCCATAATTAATCACATGCATCATATATGTGGGAACGCGTACGTACCTTCTTGACCAAAGGGTCTTCATAGACGACGATGAAGAACTCCTCTATGATCAATGGCAGTGTTGACGGTGGTGGTGGCAATGATGATGATCCACTTCCCATTCCCCTTCCCCTTCCCCTTCCCCTTCCCCTTCCGGTCCGCGTCCGAGATGTGGAAGCCATGGCAATGGATAAAGTGTATGTGAACGAAGAAGAGAGAGGCAGAACCTATTGACACAAGGGATGGCCGTGTGGGTGTTTATAAGGGAGAGATGACCGTTGTAGGGGTTTACACAATAAAATAAGGAGGAGATGACCGTTGTGGGGGTTTATACACAATAAATTAAGGAGGAGACGACCGTTGTGGGGGTATATATCTCAACAAAAAAAGTAATGCGGACTATGTTGACTAGTTTATCATTTTACTGTGAAAAGTAATGCCTAAGACTACTCATAGTGGGAGTAACTTGGGTAGTAACATAGAGCTATGTTACCATAACATCACATTTTCCAAGATTATATGAGTCTACAACCTAATTAATATGGCTTTGCATGACACTACACATATGTTACTTCCCACTATGAAGGTAGTAACATAGAGTAGTAACATGTGCATGTTACTACTCTATGTTACTCTCCACTATGACTAGTCTAAAAGAAAAGTAATGGCTACAAGAAATCGGTGATGGTTTATCGTTTTTTGCGTGAAAAGTAATGGGTACAAGAAATGGGTGATGGTGTATCATTTTTTTGCGTCATAAGTAATGGGTCCAAGAAATGGGTGATGGTGTATCATTTTTTGCGTCATAAGTAATGGGTCCAAGAAATGGGTGATGGTGTATCATATTTTTGCGTGATAAGTAATGGCTACAACAAAATCGGTGATGGTTTATCGTTTTTTGCGTTGAAAGTAATGGCTACAAGAAATGGGTGATGGTGTATCATTTTTGCGTGAAAAGTAATGGCTACAACAAAATCGGTGATGGTTATCATTTTTTGCGTGAAAAGTAATGGCTACAAGAAATGGGTGATGGTGTATCATTGTTTGCGTGAAAAGTAATGGCTACAACAAATCGGTGATGGTTTATCATTTGTTGCGTGAAAAGTAATGCCTAAAAAGAGTTTATAATTTAGCTCGTGAAAAATAATGCAGTAAAACCAAACTTTAGCGTACTAGGTAACCGCCCTTTCGCATACATAGAGTGTGGAAGCTAACCAACGACAGAGAGAGAGAGGGTGGTGGCCCCGACCGCAGAGAGAGATAGGGGTTATCCCGCCCGTTAGATCATACGATCAACGGTCGGCGGGCAAGATCCGCGTGACATGGGCTAGACCAATCAGGGCAATGTTGGGCGTCTGTGAGAGTTTGTGAAGGGAGAGGGCAAAACTGAGTAGTATCAAGAAACCAAGGGCAAGTGAGTAGTAAACACACTAAGGGATTCAAATATGAGATTTAAAAAATGGAAAATGCGTGTTTTGTACAATGAAACCCATCTTGGCCTACCTCAAACTATTTGCAATACCAATATACATCAGTGTGAGAATTGTGGCCTCATTTAGACAAAGTATGTTTTGGGGAAAGCTGTTTTGGGTAGGGCTTATTATGGAAAACCATGCACCTTCATAGCTACTAGGTGATTTGAGAAGTGGCAATTTGTGGTGAAACTTGATTTATCTATGATTTATCTATGATTTGAGAAGTGGCAATTTGTGGTAAAGACTCCATGAGTAAGTGCCACTCTTTTTCGGATTTTTTTGCACATTAAATAACTCATTTAACTAGTTAATCCCATTTGTTGACTCTCCGTTGACCAGCCACTTGAGGGTAAAACCGAGTATACTGCACTAGCCGTATTAGCACTCGAGGAGAAAACTCGAGCACACAAAAATGCTAGTATATGACTCGAGGGTATACCCGAGTATATCTAAATTTCCAGGGTTAGACTCGAGGACGCGTGTTGCGGTGCGTAAGTGGAAGACGTGCCATTGTTGACGCGTGTCGCGGTGCGTACGTGCAAATAGTGGACGCGTAGGACGCGGGTCGCATTTAGGACGCGTAAGCCCCTCCCTCCCTCCCTCTCGCACACCGTCGTCTCATTCTCGCTCACGCACGAAACCACCCCTCTCACGTCCCATCAACTTCTCCAAATCGAAAAAACCCCAACCGCCGTACGCACGCTACCCCGCCGGCGATGGAGAAGAAGAATGCGCCGGCGGCCGTCGCCTCCGAGCCCGTCGCCTCCGCGCCCGTCGCCGCGCGAGCCGGCCGCCGCGCCGAGCCCGTCGCCGCCGAGCCGTCGCCGCCGAGCCGCCGCCGAGCGCTGCCGCCTCCGAGGGCGGCGCATCCAAGCGCGGCTCCTCCGTGAACCGGGCCCTCTCTCGGCTGATGGACCACTTCACCGGATCGGCGAATGCTTGCCGGCGAACGAGGAGTACGCCGACACGTACTCGCCATGAGGCAAGTCTCGTAGAAATTGGCGCTCAGGTTTGCTCGAGCCCGACGTGCACCTGGACGAATGGATCATGCTACACCACGCCCTTCCACACGTCGCTGAGTTCACCTTCCTCCAACTCGGCACATCACGCTACGTCACCATAGATCTATCCGAAGTTCATACAAGGTTCAACTTCCTCCATATCTACCTCTTTATTTTCAATCTTAAACATCTTAATTAGTGCTGAATGTTATCGTGCTTGCCCGGATACTACTTCGTCGGATTTTGCCGTGGCGTCATCGTGCTTGCCCGAAGAACCCGCCGCACAAGATACGGCTTCTGAACCCACTCACAAAGAAATACACTATGTTTGAGGCGCAGATGCCATCTATTTTCCTGAAATCAGTCGCTGTGATCAAATCCCCGACTATGGTCTTCGTTACCGCACATTACCCGTCGGAAATTGGTTGGGTCGATGAGAGCACTCCAACTAAGGATATAGATAAAGATTGGGAAAACAGATTTTCGATCAAGAACCATTGTCTCGCGTTGCATTACACCGTTCAATGGTGAACCGTATGCACTAGTCGTGGACAATTTAGAGCACGGAAGAATAGTGTGCACCAATGTACAGTTGCAAGCAGCCGCACGAGCACCGTCAAGATGGAGACACTAATTTCATTTCCAGAACTTGGACATCGAAGTTCTACCTCGTGAAGTCGGATGGTGATCTCGCTGCTTGTGTTGTTGGTCAGCGTGGCTTTGGCGGGCAGACCATTGGTGTACCGTGTGGACACTCAGAGCCGCTCTCTCCATCCGGTCAGTAACATTGGCAGTAATGCCTTCTTCGTGAATTATATCCGGTGTATCTCCGTCGACACCAGAGTGTACCCGACACTTCGACCTGGCTGCATCTACTACACGGATTTGGGTTATATCAGAGAGTACTCTCATGATACAAAGGCCTGGGAGGAGTGGCCAGAACGTGTGGATAGAATAGGAAACTACGGTATGAGAAATGAACACAAGCCATACCGTTTGGAGGATGTATTGGCCGCACACTGCAGACGGAGGGAGTTCAATCAATATTTCCTTGGGGAAATGCACGGCTGGAGGAACGACGAAATATATGAGGAGGAATGAAGAACAAATTCATTCATCCTAATCTTCTTGTTGTCCATACATTGCGTGCGTCTTGTATATTACAACGTTATTGGCTGCTTTTGGCTGCTGTATGCAGTTTCCCTATGTATTATACTTAGCTTTCTGATCATGCAGTTGTCAATTTATCATATACTAGCTTCTACATTTGGTACTAGATTTGCTGCCATATTGGGCAAAAAACGAGGGCCAAAAGGCATAAATAACCCCGAGAGATTTGCTACTAGATTTGCTGCCATATTGAAGAAAGACAGAAATAGAAGCTTCTCTAGATTTGATACTAATTTGGTGAAAAAGACAGAGAGAGAAAGAGGGAAAAGGTGCTCTTCAAAATGCCAATTTGGGCCGAGAGAGACAAAACCCAGCTCCCGCTCACGTGCAACCAAACGCTTCTCGTCCCGTCCCACGCGGTCCCTTTCTACCAGCCCCACGCGACGCGGCCCCACACGTCGCGGCCCCACGGACGACGCGGCGCAACACGCCAGCCACGTAACGTCCAAATAAACGGATTCCTTCCGTCTGAGCTCGTTCTGCGGGTTTCAAACTAGAGGGAGGGGAAAACTGAGGAAAAACTAAGGGGCTGGGGAAAACTGAGTACAACTAACGACCCGAGGGCACGAAAATAGAAATCCCTTTTAGTTATACTTATATAAGGTTATCTTATCTGAACTGCTAATTAATTGTATGGGTAGTAAAACTCTGGCAAGTTTTTGCTCTTAGCAAGTATGTATGTATGATCAGCTATTATGATAACTAATGTTTGTGTTCATCTTAATTTGCATTTCCGTTTTAGAAAAAAAACTTAATTTATATTTTGGCTGACCTGTTAGAGAACTATTAGATTGAACCCACAACATGATTCAAATAGATTCATTACACCAAGCCACATGTCTTGACCTTGCTATACACTACTTCTATTAATCAGTGCAAGAAGGCTTACCTGAGCTGCCTGAACCACGGCAGATTCGAATCCACCTTAGCTATCTAGAATTACAACCTTTGCAGAAAGAGGATTTGTCGTACAGGGAGGCTGACACTAGGGACCCATGAGCCAGCAGCGTCGTCAATGTTTTAAAGGCGGCAAGAGATCGAAAGAAAAAATAAGCCAAAAATCAGTTGGTAAACAAAATCCAAGAAAAGAAACATTTACCTTTCTGAGAGGATGACATGCGGGACCCATGAGGCAAGAAAGATCCTCGGCTATTCCAAGGCGGCAGGGGATCAAAAGAAAAAAGGAAATAGCCAGAAATTAATTAGGGTCAAAAATAAATCTATCAAAGGAAACTTTTATTGTTCATAGAGGATGACATGTGGGACCGACCTGCCAGCTGCATCGTCATCGTTTCAAAGGGGGCAGGGGATCAAAAGAAAAAGGTAAATAGTTAGAAATTAGGGGTAAAAAATAAATCCAACAAAGGAAACTTTTATTGTTCATAGAGGATGATATGCGGGACCCATGAGCCAGCAGCTTCCTCAACGTTTTAAAGTCGGCATGAAATCGAAAGAAGAAGGCAAGTGACCAAATATCAGGAGCCAAAAATAATCCAAGAAAAGAAACTTTATTGTACATAGAGGATGACATGCGGGTCCCATTTTGCAGCAGCGGTCTCAACGTTTCCAAGGCGGCACAGGACCAAAAGAAAAATGAAGTAGCCAGAAATCAGGGGTGAAAAAATCCAAGAAAGAAAGATTTCAATTGGGCTGCATCTGGACATCTGGGCCTTCGAACTATCCTGCTGGGCCTTTTGACCCGTACAATTTCAGCCCACTCCAAAACAGGAAAGTTTGGATTTTTCTCAAAAAAACAAGAAAGTCCTATGCTTCGCAAAAACAAAAAACAAGGAGATTCAACATATAAGTTTGTTTATGTAAAAATAAATATTTAATTTATCCGTTTGCAATAGCACGGAGTGAAATACATTGTTTATTGTCTGCAAAATAATCAAGATATCACATGTTTCTTGTACGGGGAGGCTGACATCGGGGACCCATGAGACAGCAGTGTCGCCAACGATTTAAAGGCGGCAGGGGATCGAAAATAAATAAAAAAAACCAAAAATCAGTTGGTAAAAAATCCAAGAAAAGAAAACATTTATAGTTCTGAGAGGATGACATGCGGGACCCATGAGGCAGCACCATCCTCAACGTTTATTGTTTATAGAGGCTGACATGTGGGACCCGTGAGCCAGCAGCGTCGTCAACGTTTTAAAGGCGGCAGGAGATCGAAAGAAAAAATAAGCCAAAAATCAGTTGGTAAACAAAATCCAAGAAAAGAAATATTTACCGTTCTGAGAGGATGACATGCGGGACCCATGAGGCAGCAGCATCCCCAACGATGCCAAGGCGGCAGGGGATCAAAAGAAAAAAGGAAATAGCCAGAAATTAATTAGGGGTCAAAAATAAATCCACCAATGGAAACTTTTATTGTTCATAGAGGATGACATGTGGGACCGACCTGCCAACAGCGTCCTCATCGTTTCAAAGGGGACAGGAGATCAAAAGAAAAAGGCAAATAGCCAGAAATTAGGGGTAAAAAATAAATCCAACAAAGAAAACTTTTATTATTCGTAGAGGATGACATGCGGGACCCATGAGCCAGCAGCTTACTCAACGTTTCAAAGGCGGCATGAGATCGAAAGAAAAAGGCAAGTGACCAAATATCGAGAGCCAAAAATAATCCAAGAAAAGAAACTTTATTGTACATAGAGGATGACATGCGGGTCCCATTTTGCAGCAGCGGTCTCAACGTTTCAAATGCGGCTTGAGATCAAAAGAAAAAGAAAGTAGCCAGAAATTAGGGGGTCAAAAAAACTTTTAAAAAGGAAAGTTGATTGTACATAGAGGATGACATGCGGGTCCCATGAGTCAGCAGCTTACTCAACGTTTCCAAGGCGGCAGGGGATCAAAAGAAAAAGGAAATCGCCAAAAATAAACTTTTATAGTACATAGAGGATGACATGCGGGTCCCATTTTGCAGCAGCGGTCCCAACGTTTCAAATACGGCTTGAGATCAAAAGAAAAAGAAAGTAGCCAGAAATTAGGGGTTCAAAAAACTCCAAGAAAAGAAAGTTGATTGTACATAGAGGATGACATGCGG
Source organism: Lolium rigidum (assembly GCF_022539505.1). Classification (NCBI taxonomy): domain Eukaryota; kingdom Viridiplantae; phylum Streptophyta; class Magnoliopsida; order Poales; family Poaceae; genus Lolium; species Lolium rigidum. Next base: position 149,894,025 of record NC_061510.1, read on the forward strand.
GTCCCATGAGTCAGCAGCTTACTCAATGTTTCCAAGGCGGCAGGGCATCAAAAGAAAAAGGAAATAGCCAAAAATCAGAGGGTGAAAAAATCCAAGAAAAGAAACTTTTATAGTACATAGAGGATGACATGTGGGTCCCATGAGCCAGCAGGTTCCTCGATGTTTTCTAAGGCGGAATGAGATCGAAAGAAAAAGGCAAGTGACCAAAAATCAGAGGGTGTAAAATAATCCAAGAAAAGACACTTTTATTGTACATAGAGGATGACATGCGGATCCCATTTTGCAGCAGCGGTCCCAACGTTTCAAATGCGGCTTGAGATCAAAAGAAAAAGAAAGTAGCCAGAAATTAGGGGGTCAAAAAAAAGTCGAAGAAAAGAAAGTTGATGGACATAGAGGATGACACGCGGGTCCCATGAGTGAGCAGCTTACTCAACGTTTCCAAGGCGGCATGGGATCAAAAGAAAAAGGAAATAGCCAAAAATCAGAGGGTGAAAAAAATTCAAGAAAATAAACTTTTATAGTACATAGAGGATGACATGCGGGTCCCATGAGCCAGCGGGTTTCCTCAACGTTTCAAACGTGGCATGAGATCGAAAGAAAAAGGAAAGTGACTAAATATCAGGAGCCAAAAACAATCCAAGAAAATAAACTTGATTGTACATAGAGGATGACATGCGGGTCCCATTTAGCAGCAGCGGTATCACCGTTTGAGATGCGGCACGGGATCAAAAGAAAAAAGGCAAGTGACCAAATATCAGGTGCCAAAAAAATCCAAGAAAAGAAAGTTTTATTGTACATAGAGGATGACATGCGGGTCCCATTTAGCAGCAGCGGTATCACCGTTTGAGAGGCGGCATGGGATCGAAAGAAAAAAGCAAGTGACCAAATATCAGGTGTCAAAAATATCCAAGAAAAGAAAGTTTTATTGTACATAGAGGATGACATGCGGGTCCCATTTAGCAGTAGCGGTATCACTGTTTGAGAGGCGGCAGGGGATCGAAAGAAAAAGGCAAGTGACCAAATATGAGGTGCCAAAAATAACTCCAAGAAAAGCAACTTGATTGCTCATAGAGGATGACATGCGGGTCCCATTTTGCACCAGCGGTCTCAACGTTTCCAATGCGGCACGGGATCAAAAGGAAAAACAAGTAGCCAGAAATCAGGGGGTTAAAAATCCAAGAAAAGAAAGAATTTTCGTTCATAGAGGATAACATGCGGGACCCATGATCCTGCATCGTAAACGGCTCGATCGGAGAGCGTTGAACAAGATGGCGCGATCGAGAAAAAAACAATGCTAAAGAGGCTGCCATCTGGGCCCTACATCTTTGGGCGGTGCGGATTTGCGTTCACTCGGCCGGCGAACCCGAGAATTCGTGATGCACCACGTCCCGGGCCACCATACGCGACATTTTGGTCGTTTTCGTCGGGCTAGGTGGCCTCAAAAACGAGAAAAAAAAGTTTTGACATGCACCACGGAGAGACCAAAAATCGTCGGCCATGGTGCAGCAGCAACCACGGCGCGACTTCAACTTCGTCTGCTATGGCAACTTTTCTTGTAGTGTTCGAATCATGTGATCTTGTGGACGGTAAGCCTTGTCAATTATGCTTCATGGGCTGAAGGATTCCAACGCCGGCAGGTTCTTCCGTCACAGCGAGAGCATGTCTCATGCAACATCTAAACAACACACGCATGCTTTTAACCGAAACAGTAGAACACACACGTTATCCCAGGACGTAGATTAAACCAAGCAGCTCACCACATACGATATTACAGGAGTTGTGGAGGCACGGTCCAACAAGCAAGAGTCTCCACATGCTAAGCTGGGTAGGCAATGAAACCTGGGAAAGTTTTGAACATGGTGTGAGGCGTATATATCATTGTTTGACACAACATTTTTTTTATCTTGTACGATACAAGCAGCTACACATACAATTTTTTCAGACATCCTTTGCTGGATGATACAAGCAGCCACACAACAATTTGTATCAGTCATCCCGCCACTATTTTTTGAAAACGGAATTGGTCGACCATACGGCGATCGCCCTGGACTCAAGGACTAGCCCAGCACATGATTTGCTTGGTCATGTAGCGCTGCGTCACACCCGAAATAGTAAAGTTGCAAGCTCAGCTCTGCCATGGAGAGTGGTTTTCCAGGTATGGGCTGCTTGTATCGATCCTTCAACCTGTTCGTGCAAATAAGATCTACCTTTGGCGAATGGAAAAAACGCTTCGTCCGCGTCCTCGTGTCGCTCCCCCGCGGGCGACTCCAGGACGCCAACCCTAGCCTTCCTCCTCCACCCCGCTCCCCCGTCCTCCCTCGTCGCCGCCGCCGGCGGAAGCCGCCGGGCAAAGCCAGGGCGGTGTCGGCGGCGGTGGCCCTTTCTTACCCGGCGCTTCCTCTCTCCAGGCGGGGCTGGCAGGAAGGCGGCGGTGCTCCCATGTCGGCGGGGTTCCGGCGGCGGCGCTTCCTCCACGGCGGCGCGGCGGCGGGTGGCAACGAGGCGGAGGCGTGGCTCCTTGGCCGCGGGACGGCGCGGCGGCTCGGGGCTCCACCTGCCTAGCCCAGATCTGGGCCCTTCGGGCCCCATCTGGGTCTGGGCGGGCTGGCTCCCTGCCCCGCGGTGCTCCTCTAGGCGGACGGAGGGAAGGCCGGAGCTTGGGGCGGCGATGTCGGCGGCGCGTACACTGCAGCGCATAGACATGAACTTCACGAGCCCGCTCGGGCTCGGCCGGGCCAGGGGGGCCTGGTGTGTTCCGGTCGCCGCGTCCGGTCCGTGTCCGCAGGTGGCGGTGGAGGTGGTTCCTCCGGCGTGGCTGCTGACGTGCTGCCTCTCGCTCCCGGTTGGCTCATCTTGTTCGTGATGACCCTGCTTCGTTGGTCACGGTGAGGCGACGGTGGTGCTTGCAAGGCCGTGGTGGCGCATGGTGGTGGGTGGCGAGTGTGGTGGAGCACGATGGAATGTCCAAGGCGAGGTTGCGAGGATCGGGAGAAATCCCTGTCGGCTTTGCCGGCACCGACGCGGTGACGCCCGCGGGCGCCATTCATCCTTCTTGAAGGGCGTTGGGTGAAGTCGTGTTTCCTAGTCCTTGTGTGTACCGGGGGGAAACCCTAGGACTACTCCGGGCAACAGTGGCATCGTCGTCGCACCCCTTTTTGAAGGTGTTTCTTGGTACGCGGAACTTCATAGTGCTAAGAGCGTGGTGGGAATTATCCAGCGGGCGCAGCGGTTGCGAGGCATCTCCGTTTTCGTTGATCCGATCCTTTCGGCATTAGTTTCTCTTTTCTTTGTTTTGTGTTTTCTTTTGGGCTTGCTTTGTGCTGTTTGCCCCAGCATTGGATCCTATGTTGTATCGGTGGTGTGCTATATGGATATAGCGGGGCGAAAGCCTATTTCGAGAGAAGATCTACCTTTGGCAGCGCAAGATGAAGAAGCTAGAGGAGATGCACCCCTGGCACTAAATCTTTCTACGTTTGTCAAAGCAGGTAAACACGAGCTGGTCAACGGGTATACCCTAGCGGATGTATGTTAGTTTATTCCAGACCACGCGCGCCTTGCGACGGCAGATGCATAGTTACTAACTTAGCATCGAGGCACACATGAAACAATAGTATGGCAGTAGACAGAGGCATCACGACACACCCAAAAAAATCAGCCAGAACAAGGAGTGTAGTCTAGTGTCAGCAAGTTTAAGGTGTGGATGTTCTTGACACATCTTTCATCTTGCCTACCAACCTCATGCGCTAAATCTCGTTGCACTAGGCTGCATCAAGCTATACGTATTGTTTTTCACCCATGAAAAGTGCATGCGATTTTAACGGAGATGCATGCCGACGTTAGCTGACACATCAATGTGAAGTACCCAATGACACCAAGTCTCAATCATGCTCCCTATATCTAACGGGCTGAACTGGTGTGCACAGCTAGCCACCCGGTTATAAAATCCGCGTTGATATATATATATATATATATATATATATATATATATATATATATATATATATATATATATATATATATATATATATATATATATATATAGGATAAATACTTTCTACTCCTGGGTGTAACTACACCCACGTCTCATATACTACCATACGAAAGTATATAACATACTTTATTGGTTTGAGTATGTTCGTACACTATATCTAAGATACTTCATACCAATTTTGGTGGAAAAAAATTAAATACACCCATAGTTTGCACTATATATACAAAATACATGCATATTTATACGTAAAGAAATAGTGTACGTAAAAAAGTGTACATACTATCTACAAAGTATTATATATACTACCAAAATATTCTTATATATTTCATACTACATGTATATACTTTTTGGTATGATAGATACTACCTAGATTGTGTGAAATACACGTGGGAGTAACTACACCCGGGTGTAGCATGAATATGTCATATATATATATATATATATATATATATATAGGTAAATTAACTGGTGCTCCTAGGTTCCCGGGCACCATACGTAGATACGCGTATTTTTGCTTTGTAATACACATACCTGAGGGTATACATACCTAAGTTACACATACCTAAGGTATACATACCTAAGATACGAATACTCAAGTGATACATACCTAAGATATTGCATACCTAAGGTGTACGTACACTGATACGTGTATATATATGTTAGGTATGTGTAACTTGCATGTGTGTAACTTGTATGTGTATATGTTAGGTATGTAAACCTTAGGTATGTGTAATTTAGACACGTACACTCCAGGTATGTACGAAATACACGTTGGGTGCCCATGCTCCTAGGTGCCCCATCTGAGCTTCCTATATATATATATATGATAAATACTTCCTACTCCTGGGTGTAACTACACCCACGTCTCATATACTACCATACGGAAGTATATAACATACTTTATTGGTTTGAGTATGTTAGTACACTATATCTAAGATACTACATACCAACTTTGGTGAAAAAAAATTAAATACACCCATAGTTTGCACTATATATACAAAATACATGCATATTTATATGTAAAAAAATAGCGTACGTAAAAAAGTGTACATACTACCTACAAAGTAGTATATATACTACCAAAATATTCTTATATACTTCATCCTACATGTATATACTCTTCGGTATGATAGATACTACCTAGATTGTGTGAAACACACGTGAGAGTAACTACACCCGGGTGTAGCATGAATATGTATATATATATATATATGCATTTCTGTTGTCTATTGTGTGTTAGGTATCTTGCCATGGACATGCATCAAGAGTATGATCTCATATAGCCCATGAGAGAATGACATCAAGGTTGAGAAGGAAAAGTTCAAGATAAGCATATCGAAGATATCATGCTTGAATTAAGCGTGTCGTCCATTTGGTGATAATGGACATGTGAAGATGTGCCTCAATTAAGCTATCCATAATGGTGTATGGCGGAGCAATTGTGAGTCTTCATGAAGCAACAACGATCAAGTGAGGCATTCCGGCTTGAGTGGAGCTTGAAGCGTTGTCGTCAAGATCAAGCGGGATGCGCAAGGCAAAGGTATGGCCTTGCTAGGTTCTCCTTTTACCGGTCTCAAGGTGGTTGTTGGGAGACCGGGTTATGAGATTAGATAGCCGCACTATCAAGAGGGATTTTTGGTTGGGTAACTTGATTGCATCGTCCTAGTCCTTTGCATAATTTGTATACATATATTCTTGTTGCTTCTTGGTGTTTCTCCGTGTGAGGTTCTTGAGCTTGTTGCTAGCTTTTTGACAAGCCCAAGTTCATTGAAAACAGAATCTATATGCATCTTCTATTGCGTTTTATGTTTGGACGTCTTTACCATTTCTTGACGTTGGGAGGATCCCTCTCTAAAATCATGTAAAAATATTCTGTGAGGAGTCTTAATATTTCCAGTTTTTCTTGGGGTTTGGTTCGTCGTTATCTTTCCCAAAAAATTGGCTTCATCTCAATCGGATTTTGGGAACTACATTAGAAGAGCTTTTAGTTCTCGGAGAAAAGTGGTCATTTGAGCGTAGTCGGGTAACTCGGCATAGAGCCCGGTAGGACCGCGTGCTATTGCCAGGTAACCCGGCACAGAGCCCGGCATACCAGGTGCTGCTACCGGGCAGCTCGGCCTGCCGGGTGCTGCTGCCGGGTGGCCCGGTCTCCAACTTGGCCCTGCCAAGTCCTATGTTGGGTGGCCCGACTCTGTCTCAAACGGCTATTTTTTCCTTGGACTATATATGCCTTCTTCCTCCTTAAGGAGATAAGGTCAACCATTCTATTTTTTCTCTCTCTCTCTCTCATACTCCATTGTTGAACCTCAAAAGCTTGCTACCTCTCCCTCCCATGATTCTTTCATATTCTTGAGGGATTTGAAAGAGGACATTTTTATCTACAACTCCACCAATCAATATGTATTTCCTCCTCTTTGTGAGGGGAACTCTTGGGCTCTACATCTTGGAGTCATTTGTTGATTTTCATCCTTGTTCTTCCTCTCTAGTTCCTCCATAGCATTTGTTGTTTTTGTGGGATTTGAGAGAAAAGGATTTGAACACTTCTCTTTTCGTTATTGCTTTGCATCCTTGTATAGTGTTGAGCTCTTCAATACGATTAATTCGAGTGAGAGACTGTGATAAGGGGTGGCCCGATCTTCTCGTTGAGCGATGGTAGATGGTGGATGATAACTCGCGAGATGCCCTCGAACTCTCCGGTTGTTCCCCCGCTGCCAGTGCAACAGATCTTCAACCCTATGGATATTCGCAACACCACATGCTTGCGCACGTAGCCGCCGACCACGAAGCGGTAAGTTGCAATCTTCTAATTCCCAGTGGAACAGCAGATCACACGAAAACTTTCAGTAAAACTCCAGATCGATACGAATTGGAGAGTATAATTTCAGAGGACTGCGTGTAGCAATTCAACTAAACATATTTTTTTGTCTAAAACCTAGTCTAACCCTAATAATACAATACTGGTGGCTATTTATTGAGAGGAGCTACTGCGCCTCGCCTCGGTTTGCTCCGGATGATTTTCTGGCGCTAGCACACATTGACCGATCGGCCCAACTTGTTGACGCACAAAAGCCTGGTACATGTATCTTCATTGGGGCCCACCATTTAACTTGAACGCACATGGTGGTTGGCTCAAGCACCAACGTGAAGCACATGACCATGCAAGTATACATGGTTTTGCATGCAACCAGGCCCAAGTAGCACACGAGCATGTCCATCAGCTTTTGCATGTTGGCTGGGTTCCACTTATTTAACTTGAGCGCGCAAAGCTTCCATCTAGCTTGCTTTTGCATGTATTTCCTCAACTCCGGCAGTCTTCTGGTCGTCTTCATTCTGTTGGTCGCCTTCCTCCCTCTCCTCCCGCTGGCGTCAGTCCGATAGACCTCAAATCTTGTCAAATAATAATACAAAGATTTAGGCAGTATATTATTCTCAGATATCAAAGTATTATTTTCAGCCAGAAAAGAATTCACCTGGTAATAATCATCAGTTAGACTTAATATTTCCTTCCAGCTCAAACATGTAGAATGGTCATATTGGATGATTATATCCTCATCATCCTCCCTTTCTTCATGAAAAGCCGTCCTCGGCTTTTGGTAAGCTGAAAGTGGAAGAAACAAAAAGAACAACGTATACGCAGAGTATATATAGATATAGAATGTTGTATCAATTTTGCGTATATGAGCAGTATTCTCATAATCCAAATTGCAACTTAACTTGCAAGTATAAGTGAAGCATATAGAAATACGATCATGGTGAGGAACAAATATGTATACAGTCTTATTGTGCAATATTAACTCAAGTGTTCTCACGGAAGACCGATGATCAAATTTTCTATAAACAAGGGTAAACCAATCCAGAATATTTAGATGTATAGATATTGGATACCATGCTTTTACTGCGCTACTCTGATATGTAGAACTAATAGATATATGATCATGACCATAACTCAGAGTGTATAATGTGCAACTCAGTTTGCAAATATAAGTGAAGCATACATCAATAGTATTGAAATGCAGTATGTGTTGGGACAAACACAAAGGATATGACAAATCTGAATCTACTCTAGAAGAATTAGAACAATCCAACATCGGTAAAATTACTTTTGTTGGCTGTAATATATCAACTAAAACGGAATCAATATTCATGCAATCATGGAAATTATGTATCATCCCATAGCAAAAAGACTTCATCACATAGCATATGGAACTAAGAACAGCAAGTCTCAATTCAGCAATCTTATCACAAGTAATGCATATGTGATCCACCAGAAATTTCTCATCCATGCTATAGTCACCAATGAGATTAAACATGAAAGAATATGCATAGGCGCTAGAATTCACATATGAAATTTCAGCAATTTTATCCATAGCACATCGCAGATTCATAGGTTCATTTAACATGATACGAGACACAATATCATCAGGCGGTATTCTAGCAAGTACTTCCTTGTGTGTAATCAGTACCACATGATCAAAATTCGAAATTTGCAATTCATCACATGGTGTTGAAGTATATGTGCAAGTCAAATCCATTGAAGGAACCAACAAAGAAGTAGACTCACAGAATTCTATTGTAACGGCTGGTTGTAGTTTTAAGATGGCACTATGCATAGTAACATCCTCCAATGTAGAAGGTACCACCGTCACCTCTTTCGGTGATGCAGGTTGTTGTACATTAAGCTCCCTTTTTTCAAAAGCAACCTGCATTTCAGAACCAACAACAACAGAAGAAAATAGCATTACATTAGTAGAGATATCCTCACATGTCCTATCATATACTACACTCATGTTTGCTTTTTCTCTCATACTCTCAAAGTGTATGCTCTCAACCTCACGTATAGTGGAATCACACAACTCACTTTTAATAACACTCTCACTCAATTTGGCTGTGTGGCTCCCATTCTTACATGGGTTGTGATACACATCCTGGTCACGATGACATATAATAGAAATGTCACCATCCATCATGATCTTGTACTCTGCGGACAAGCAGAATTCCTTTGTTCTCTCCTTGCGAAGAAGATGATACTCATGAAATTTGTCGGCTGGAGCACGCAACAAAGCACGCCGCTTCATATTCCACTTGAAAGACATTTTCTTCACATCACGACAAGATTGAACATGAAACTTGTGGCACCAAGGTTTTCCCAAGAGAACGTGACACGAGTCAAGTGGCACAGGAGATACAACACATCGAACAACCTCAGTATGCCCGCAGATAGTAATAGGAACATCGGCAGTGTGTGAAATCAGCAATGTACCATATGAAGAATGCAAGAGGTATGGTTCTGTACAGGCACTCATGTGTAGCTGCAATTTCTCGACAACCTCAGTACTGATTAAATTGATACGAGAGGAGTCGTCAATGGTGGTGGCAGCGCATCGCTCACCAATCAGCACACTATGGTGGAAAAGCCCATCACCATCAAAAGTACCACGTTCTTCCTCCCAAAAAGTAGCACTACAATATCTATGGTGGAAGAAGCGATATTTGTGAGTCTCCAACGAATCCTTAATGTCATCTGCCATGATTAGTACAACAACCGATATGTATATATGGTGGAAACACTCAACTCACTCAAAACTGAAAGAAACAATGTATCTTACCGTTCCAAAGTGAATTAGAAAAAACTAACCAGCTTGTAGTGGCAGACGTGCACGAATGTGGCGAAACGAATACGGAGGGTGAAAACTATCACACGACAAACCAGGGTATATGGTGGAGCTTGGTTGGGATACCTAACAACACCAATTCATAAAGCCTAGTGCTGATCGTATGACATGAGACCCACGGAAACGCACACGCTGGAGATAAATGGGGCAATTGCAACTATATGGATGAGCTGAAAAAAATTATATATGTCGGAGTAATGGTCGTGTTGCAATGCACAGGAGAGACGCTAGCAAATAGCTCAATAATAGGGCACAAGATTGCTCAAAACGTGCAACGCAGCGATGCAAACAGCAAACAATGCTCCAAAAAGAATGATATCAATATATAGTTCCGGCCACCTTTCTTTTCCTTTCTTTCAGTACTGTAGCTACAGTACTTTCGAATTTTTTTCTCTTTTTTTTTTCTTCTTGATTCTCCTTTTCTATTTCTGAACCAGGCCACACAAGTTATTCACAGGAGCAAACAGAATAGTCTGCCAAATATATAGCACTTTCCAACCTAAACTTGTGCAGCCCTTGAGCGTGAAAAATACTAGTCTCGTGGGAAAGTTCCTAGCACAGATATTTTAGAAAGGCTCTGGCTATGTTTCACAAAGTTAAAGACTCCGTAGATCAGAAAAATAAAAGGGACTCAAACGAAGACTTAGACTTGGTGATGAACTATGATTCCAAACTCCTGCTATGCTACTCCACGTGAAGGAGAAAAAAAACTTTGACTAGGACACGGCAATCGAGAGCTGAAAAGACAAAACCCAGCACTCCAGGTGAAGGGAACTAATCTGGCAAACACAAATGCCTCACGGCAGATTTCCTTTTTCTTGTTTTCCTTGTTGGAGCGCACACGATACAAAGATAGATTCAGATTAAATACTCCGACGACCGAGACTTCAAAGACACGAAAACAGACCCAAAAAATCTAGACACACCTACGACTCAATCGGAAGAAAAAGCAACGCAAAAGAAGATTACGTACGATCAGCGACTAGAACTAGACGAACAGATGCAATCTAGGGCTATGGCAAATATTTTTGTCGAGCTTTTTCTGTATAGGACGAAAACAAAAACTAATCTAGGAATAAATTTGGTGATGCTCACCGAGTAAACCTGGAAATCTGATACCAAGATGATACGGTGGATCCCAGCAGATGATATGGGCACGGAGGCCTATGTGGAGCCCCGATTCAGGACTCCACCAGCTTAATTATATTAGTTTATGTAATTGTCATATATGGACAAATTAGGGATTTTTAATAAATCGAGTCAGTCTTGGTTTGGGCCTGTCCAACCAAGTTAGGGAGGCCCATAGTGGGGCGCCCAGCCCAATAGGGGCTGGCCGGCCACCTCTCTCTCATATAAGGAGGTGGGACGGCTAGGGTTAGGGATAGACAAGTTTAGACTAAAGATTAGGGTTTTCCCAAATTGTGTGTGTTCACGTGTATCATCCCTCCGGGGGTACGGCGCTGCCGTTTATCTATTATTATCCGCTGCGAAGGTTCTTGTGTTCATCAAGGATTGTCTAGCTCTTGGTTTGAGGCGTATCGTTCGTCGATCCATTGCTTGTTGGATTCGTTCCCTCTTCTCCAGGCTGCGTTCATCGCGTTGTTGGGAGGATTTACTACCCCAGGTTCTCGCTGTGAAAGATCGGGCATCAACCGTAGGTGGATCTGCTGGGATCCACCGTATCATGTGGTATCAGTTTTCTGGGTTGCTCACAGCGAGGTTTTGTTGATCGATCGCATCTAGATCGGTTTGCATCGGAGAAGGTTGGCATCGGAGGAGATTGGCTCTCGGTCAAAGGAGGTTGAGTTGGAGGAAGTTTGGAGCTGTTTGGGCGAGGTTTTGCCATTGTTTCGGGTAGTTTCTACGGCCAGAATCGCGAATTTTCGAGTTTGAAATCGCGAGGAAGAAGAAGATTTCCGTCAGGAGACCGGCACTGCCGGCCTTGACACACCGGCACTGCCGGCCTCGGAACACCGGCACTGCCGGCCTCGCAGATTTTGACAATTTTCTCTGCCGCGGCAGGATTTCTGTCAGTTTCTCTGCCGCGACAGGAATTCTCTGCCGTGAGCCTGTTTTTGCTGTTTTCTGCTGATTGTTTGTTTCGCGCACAGCTATGGTTTCTTCAGGTTTTGGTGGCATGAAAGATAGGAAGGATGATATCTATCATGATTACCTTCGTATTGTGATGGGTTTGCACTTCGATGATCTACCATCAAGTGGAGGTTGGCTAGTTCTGCGACACCGACGGAATTTCAAATTTGGGAATCACACATTGAAGGTGGGTTTGCAAGATGCAAGTAGTTTGATGGTTCGTTTGGTGGCCAGACGGAATTTGCTATTGCATACAGGCGTGTTGATGATGTTGTGGCTAGTTGGTACCGTAATGCTCTCATCGTTCAGGGTATCGTTGGTATACAGTCTAGTTGGGCAGATTTCAAGCAGTTTCTGCGTCATAACTTTCATTTTGTGAGCTTGAGTAAGCCAGTGGTGTGCTCTAACACTACCGTGGAGGAGGTTGTTCCAGTGTCGACAGTCATTGAGGAGAGGAAACCTAGCTCTGATACCAAGAGCGCTACTGTGACTGTTGAGGAGGATGTACCATTGAGCGGGCTGAATATGCAACTCAAGAAGGTACAAGATGATGCTTGCAAGACAGTTGACAAGGTTCAGCGGTGGAGTTTGTTTCAGACTCAGTGCTTTATCAAGGGCAAGGCTTGCAAGTTGATGATTGATGGTGGTAGCTGTACTAATGGCATTAGCAAGGCGATGGTGGCAGCGTTGGGGTTGTCTACATGGCGTCTTCCTGAACCTAAACGTCTTGAGTGGTTGAATAGCTGTGGTATGCTAAAGATTACTCACAAGGTGTGTGTGCCATTTACAGTTGGTGATTATATTGATGAGATCGATTGCGATGTGTTGCCATTGGAGGTGTGCGGATTGCTACTTGGGCGTCCTTGGCATTATGATCGCAATGTGACACATGTTGGGCGAGCAAATACATATTCTTTTATGCATGGTGGCAAACAGCGGACTTTGAAGCCTATGAGTGATGATCATATCAAGTCCGATGTGGAGTTAGTGGTGCGTAAGGAGAAGTTGCACAAGCCTAATGTGCAGCATAAGGTGCATGATGTTCCGAGCATTGATGTTGGTGATGTTTCAGCCAAGCCTGTAGATGACAAGCCAGTTCTTGTTGGTGACAAGCCGGATGAAGCTACACTTGTTGTTGATGTGGATGTTGCAGCATGTGCTACAGTTCCAGTTTGTATTGATGCCAGTATACAGACTGATGATGTTTGTGCTGATGATATTTCAGTACATGTGGCGCAGATGCGCGTGGGAGGAGTGGGAGGCGAGCGCGTCAGTGGAGATAGTGGGCAGCGGCACTACCGTGCTAGGAGTACTGCAGTCCAGTTTTCCGCGACACCGCGGATGCATCGAGGCAAGGATGGACGTGTGAGACATCTATGTGGCCCAGGAATTACACATCTTGTGCAGGGTCATGTGCAGCGACACAAGGTTCCATCAAAACCTCGCAAGAAGAAGGAATTGGCGCCGAAGTCCAAGCTCATGTGGAGAAGAAAGGAGGCGCCAAGTGCTGTATCAAGTCAAGCAGGCCGCGGGGGAGGATGTGGTGTGGAAGGCAAGCAAGACTTGAAGACGGCGAGGACGTGTCATGTTCATATCACGTCACCTTTTCCAGAAGACCCTCACGCGTTGGGGACAACGCTTCTTGAAGGGGGGGGATGATATGGGCACGGAGGCCTATGTGGATCCCCGATTCAGGACTCCACCAGCTTAATTATATTAGTTTATGTAATTGTCATATATGGACAAATTAGGGATTTTTAATAAATCGAGTCAGTCTTGGTTTGGGCCTGTCCAACCAAGTTAGGGAGGCCCATAGTGGGGCGCCCAGCCCAATAGGGGCTGGCCGGCCACCTCTCTCTCATATAAGGAGGTGGGGCGGCTAGGGTTAGGGATAGACAAGTTTAGACTAAAGATTAGGGTTTTCCCAAATTGCGTGTGTTCACGTGTATCATCCCTCCGGGGGTACGGCGCTGCCGTTTATCTATTATTATCCGCTGCGAAGGTTCTTGTGTTCATCAAGGATTGTCTAGCGCTTGGTTTGAGGCGTATCGTTCGTCGATCCGTTGCTTGCTGGATTCGTTCCCTCTTCTCCAGGCTGCGTTCATCGCGTTGTTGGGAGGATTTACTACCCCAGGTTCTCGCTGTGAAAGATCGGGCATCAACCGTAGGTGGATCGGCTGGGATCCACCGTATCAGACTGTGAGCTTGTTACTCTTGGAGGGGTGACTTCCTAGTTGGCTTGGCGGTTGGTGCTTCCGTGTCCTCTTCGTGGAAGATTGTGAAGAGGCTCGGGCTTCTCCTTCGTGGAGTTTGTGAAGTGGTTGTGGAGTTTTCCATCTCCAGAGTGGAGGAAAGCTAACCATAAGGGAAAGGCCTTTGTCCTTCGTGGTATTGACTTGGAGAAGAACGTGAGCCTTCATGGAGTTCGGGGGACCTTCGTGGTAGCCCGCATTTCTGCAATTTGACGTGCCTCACCCTGTGTGTGGGAACACGGGAATACATCTTCGTCTTCGCGTTCCTCAGTTATCTCTATACCCGAGTTTACTTTTCTTGTGGCAGCCATCATGCTTGAAGTACTTGTATCTTGCTATCACTTGTGCTATATATATTGTACTTACTTTGCTTATCTAAGTTGTTGTTGTTGCACTAAGTTGAGTCTAGCATATTTAGGTTTTGTGCTTATAAAATAAACGTTAGTTTAATTCCGCATTCTTACAAGCCAAACCTGTAATAGTTTTTAAAATGCCTATTCCCCCTCTAGGCGACATCTCGCCCTTTCAGCCAGAGGGAAAAGTGAGCGACGAATTTTATAGGCGAGGAGGTAAATGGCGCGAAGATTTTGATTTCGCATTTCAAACAAAATCAGTGAACTTGCGGGAACATCACGACCAAACTATTCACAAACGATATTGTAGACAAAAACCGTTTGTATAGCATAGCTAACACCGTTTGCGATACCTTCCCCCGCATCCGATTTCGTAGACAAAAACCGTTTGCACAACATAGTTGGCACCGTTTGCGATGCCTTCCTCCACATACGACTTCGTAGACAAAAAATGTTTGCACAACATAGCTGACATTTGTTATACCTTCCTCCGCATATGATTCTGTTTGAACAAACCATTTGTGATATTTCACCGTGCACGTATTTGGCAGCCGCAACATTGCAGCCCATCTCCGCGCTCTTCCATGTCCTCCAAATTCATTTCGCCTTCTTCGTTGTCTTGGTTGTTAGTCAGTTGGACGGACTACTCCTATTCCTCCTCGGCCATCGGAGGCGCCTTCTCCGCCACATGAGGCGCCTCCTCCGCCACCTGTGGGGCCTACTCCGTGGCTCTAAACAGCGACGTTGCGCCTGCGGGTACTGTTCGACGCACGAGCGGTGAGCGGTCTTCTTGATGTGAACCATGGCGAAGTGAACTAGATGTGTACCGTAATGGTGGGGTGGGCCAATCACTGCGGCGGAAGGAGGTTCTGTAGCCCGGCCGAGCAAGCCGACTCGTCCGGGACATGTGGCCACCGCCGGAGAAAGGTGTAGAGGCCAGGTGTCGACCAAAAGTCACTTGGATTGGTGCGGTTTAGACCGGATAGATGCCAGAGGATTTGTCGGTCTGGTGCGGGCTGGTCAAACGGTGTAGTCGGTTCCATGCCGGTTGAGTGTCAAAGAGACAACCCACACGCACATGCTGCTTAACCAATCGCTCCGCGACTGACCGTGCTTCCTGCCCACAGCGACGGAACAACGGCGTCTAAGAAGAAGAAACGGCCGCCGCCTGCCGAGGAGAAGGCCAAAATCTCAGCGGCCCTCACACCAGCCACAAGCCCTCCTCCTCCTCACAACGTCGCCGCTCCCGGCCACGCATACTGCGGCGACGACATCGGAGTTCGAGAAGAAGAAACAGCCGCAGGCCAGCCACCGCCAATCCCTCGGCACGAGGCATCTCCATCTTCGTCGCAGCCTCCAGCGCCCTCGGCCGCCACCGTTGCGTAGGGCCGATGCGGGGGATTGTATGGCTCTGCAATTGATTTAGAACGACGGTTTCTACGGGATTGTTGGTTCCAGCCCGTCCTCAAACCGGCTAAACGTATTTGACTTGCGGGTTGAATTCAGAACCATTCAAACCGTAATAAACCGTTCATCCGGTGTGGTGCGGGTTGGCCTGCTGGTTTTGCCGGTTTGGACTCAAACCATGAACGCGGTTGTTCACACACAATAACGTTGGACACAGTCGTGTGCGATGAAGGCCCTAAACTCCGACCCTTATTTTTAAATAGCTTGTTTGTGAACTTTTTCTGGCGGCCCAGAAACAACTTATGTGTGCTTTATACCTTCCTATAGGTCTGACTGGAAACTAAACACACGATTCGTGTTTTCTGACTTCCAGGGGGTCCATAATTGGCCCGATCTTCACTAGTGTTTCCTTGATGTTTAGCTTTTAGGCAAAAGCAAAATGACTGCTCTTGAACCTCTCAGCCGGAATTTTTCCGCAATTTTGTCGAAAATCCCTAGAAATTGTAACCCAATGGCGAAATGGCTATGGACGGTACAGCGAAATTTGGCCAGAGTTGCAACATGTAATTTCCCTCCGGCCAACTGTTTCCTGGTTTCAGATTCAAGCCCACGTAAAAAAATGCCCCTCGTATTGCAGATTTACAGTACAGGAGGCCCGTTTTTCAAAAGATTTGTGTAACTTTATACAGAAAACTCTATTACAAAATAACAATGAACTAAAATGTTTGTTTTGTGTGAAATATCGATAGTTTTAACGAGATGTGAATTTATTTTCTTAATACATGAACATATTGCATAGATTGTGATGCTGGCGATCTTATTTTCACGCAAATCGATTTTATTTGACGAAAAATGAAAGAAGTTGGCTGAACATATTGTTGACAAAAATCAACATGTTCCATACCTGGTGGAAGGGCATATTTCAAGAATAATGCTTTTCACACGGAATTTGTTATCAGTTGAAACAATATCTAGAAGCGCTGTTAACATCTAACACAAAAGAACGTTCTAATTAGCATACATTGACATTTTTAATACTAGATGGCATGAATTATGCCCCAGGTTAGTTAGTATGTGCTTGCCCAGCAACGGAAAGTGGATAACAGAACTAGGCTGTGCCAGCCAACAAGAGCTGAATGAAACTTCGCCGACAAAATCACAAATACACTAGAGCGCATTTATTACTGGTTTACACATGTACACATTGTCTAACACAGACACAACATTCTCAATCTACAGATAGGACACAAGGAATAAATCCTTGCGACAAATATATACTCCTTTTATTTACAATGTACTGGAAAAGGTGCTCCTGACACTTGTCGGCCTTGCTCAAGGCTCGCCTGTTTAGCATAATCAACTGAAGACCACAAACATAAACAGTGCATTAGGAGGGAAAAGAGAAGGTCAGTATTACCAATAAGAAACATGACAAATACCAGCACCTAACCTTCCAAGCTTTCTGCGGAGCAGCTGGGTAACCTCAAACTATGTTATTACAGACAACGAAGAGACTAGTTCTGAATAAAATTGATGGGCATCCAATGGCGGATGGCCTGTATGTTAGTTTTATGAGATCACGATAGATCAAAAGATCCGCGGCCTTCTAGGATGGCGTAGAGCAGCTTCTTGTGCATAACTTCCTGCAAAAGCGCCCAAACAAGCCAGTTAATGCAAATGCATCACGATGCATTAAACAAAAAGGTACAGAACGATAGAGTCATACTTTTGTGGAATACGGGGGTAGTTTAAGATAATTGGCACACGTCATGACACTGGGCAAATCATCATCTGCAGCATCTGTGATCCCGGTTGTATTTGTGGTACTGACGCCACTCGAGGGGTGCTGACAATCAAGAGACATCACCAAGTTAAGAGAAAAGAATCATGGCACACAATAATAATGATAATTAAGGTGTATATATGTTACAACAGCAGATTTCAAGAAAAGCACCTTTCGAACTATAGTAAGCTTGGGACTAAGGGCAGCTAAGCCACCAGTTGGAAGCCGAGAAGCACCAGTTACAAACTGGCAGAACGCATGCTGCTGATCAGGGGTAAATTCCGCCATGATCTCAAGTAGCTGCGAACAAACAGAGGATCAATGAACTGTATAATTTACTGAAGGCCAGATGCAGATAACCAGATTGACGGTCACATTAAAAGGGGTGCACTTACATTTAAGATTGCAGGACTTTTAGCAGTATACCCATGATCAAACTTTATGTTATCCACCAGTGATTCCGGCTGCAACAATGCAAGCTAAATTCAGTAATAAAAATTAACAAGGTACAAATGAAACCAAGAGAGGGGATGAGGCATTACCTCCCAAATTTCTTGACGACCGCATATTAGATAGTCAAGCTCTTGAGGTGAAAATATTTGGAGGGATGATATATCAAAGACCTAAAACAGAGGTACACACGATGCGTTCAGGCAAAATAAGTGACTTTCCAGACCTACATAAAATGACTAGAAGTTGATAAACGAGCAAAATGAGGTCGCACCTGGCTAAATCCTGATCTGAAAGCTTCTACCTGCTTCATTATCCCTGACTTCACCGTTGCATTAACTACTAAATCAACATACTCTTCCAGGTTGTGGATATTAACCTAGAGGATACAATACCATTATTCATTACCCCCAATAAGAAGAGAGCAAAAACCACAAAGATAAAACAGAATGCTTACAATTGTGTTTTGCTCGCCTTCTTTAAGAACATAATCAGGATAGCCTGGAAGGGTAAAATCTAAACACAGGTCTTCGATACGAGCTCCACGGAAACGCAAGTCTTCAGCTTCCAGCTGATTCTTGCCAGACGTGGATTCAAGGAACCTCTTACGCTCAACAAGAACTTGCAGTTCTTGCAGTGTCTTTCCAAGCTCGGCATCAAACGAGATGATGTCAAACAAATCAAGCTCCTAATGAACAGAAAACATTTCTAAGTTAAAAGTGGAAAACAAAAAAAAAATCAGCGATAATAAGCTCAAGTAGAACAAAACGAAAAAATGAAAACAAATACTGTGTTCACGAATAAGAGGATCTGTACTTGTCCAAGTGCGAGCTTATAAAAAGCTGTGGATAAAGGCAAATCCAAAAGCCTTCCATCTTGCAAGACTTTTGCCACAACTCGACCAACCAAGCGGAAATACTCGATGACTTTGAATAATCTGCTACCCTCTGAGACATCAACATTAGATGGCCAAGGTCGAGGAAATAATCCAAGAGGAGCTTGTATCAGTTGCCTGCCTTCATCAGAGCTGAGTTCTTTTGCAGGAAAATCATCATCAGAAGAATCCAGATGGATCACACCGTTTCTATCGATTTCCATTTCTGAATCGGAAGGTGAACTTGATCTCCATAATCCCAACCGAGCACTTTGTAGTTCATGGCCCAAGAGTGTGTAAAACTCCAAAGTAGGACCCAGTCCTGTCCCAACCTCACCAAAGTACTCCACCTCAAGAACCGCTCTCTGACTTGAGAACATCTCCATAACTTTTGCAGCAGAATCCAGAATACGGTTACGGGAAACACGGACTTTCTGGCGTTGCAACCTGCCAAACCGGACCTCTCTTTCGCTACCAGAGTTCTGGTTATCACCCTGTTGTTGCTGAAGCCGATTCAACGCCCGGGACAAGCCAAAAGCTGTGGAGTGGAAATACTGCCTCCTCGTTTCAAAAGGAAACAGGAAGGGACAGGCTTTCGCCATCTGATAACACCAAGAAGGTAAACTGCCGCTGCAGAGTGCAAGGACATCCTGCATCTGCCGAGCAAGCTTCGGCGTCAGCTTGCTATTGACAAACTCTTCCGAGGGTACCTTGGTTCCAGTTTCATATAGCTCATCCAGGGTAGCAATCTTCCCCTCGGCAAACTCATCGGATGCTGCCAGCGCTCTTAAACGAGGGGATAACTGATTCAGCCCCTCTAGTACACGTAAGAGTGCTAGAATGTTGTAAGTTGAGTTTGTTTTCTCCAAATCACATGGAAGTTCTCCTTGTAAGATGCTATCGAGAAGGGAAAGCTTGTGTGCTTCAGAAGTAGATCTGTAAGATTCTGATTTTGCGTGCAATGAGGTGGAACCACCCTGGGGCCCCTTCTCAGGTTGGCCATCAGCCTTCTGGTAAGTGATTGTAAACACGTCACCCCAGAAGCGGTTCCCATCATTCGGTAAGTCGGATCCATTAAACCTTTCTTCATCGTCCTCATCAAGCATCAGTTGACGCTGGATGGCTTGATATACAGTCAAATTTTTGCTAAGCTGCTTCCCACCAGCCATGAATACCAGTTTGTTGCGCTCATTTATGCTACCTCCAAGTGACAAGCCACGCCGATCACGACTACCTCTAACACCACGACCACCAGCAGAAGTAAGCCCAGCCATTGTCGCAGCAACAAATGACATCGCACCTTGAGATCCAAAGGCACTTGCACTTCGAAATTCAGCGGCATTTGCTCCCCTACTGATAATGTTTCGAGCACTGGAACCGGATGACAGCTGTGCCTGGCTATCACTTGCAGAACCAACATTAGAGACATCAGCGTCACCCAGTTTCACATCATGCACCCCATCTTCAACGCAAATAGGAAGAGAACCCTCTTGGAGAACCTGAGAGTTTCGACAAAGTTATTTACTTAGACGTAGAAAAAAGTAAACAATTTTCAGGCTGTTCCAACAAAGAATTTTATGTGCTAAGCATGGGCAGATCTTAAAAGCCTGACAGACGACTTCAGCATCTCACAGCTTATAAACTCAATAAACTAGTTTACTATATAATAAGCCACCCCCACTGCATTTGTCTTCTCTGCGGATAAATAGCTTAGATATAGTAGTCAAGCAGGGAAAATGTAGATCGACATGGTGAGGGAGGGCAAAAAATAGGCAGACTAGGTGTCTAGATTATCTCATCGTACAAAAGTCTACAAAAGAAATTAAAGGAACAAATTTAAAAAACCATCACCTCATGATCATCATCTTCATCCTCGGAAATGTCATCATCATCGTCAATCATTAAAGCATCGTCAAGCTCAATATGAGATGTGTCCAGCTCCTCATCCTGCACATAACAGAATAGAAAGGTAATACTTGGCAAGGTTCCAGTGCAAGTACAACTCCAAATATTATCCTCGGATTTCTAACTGTCAGCTTGGTTGACAATACAGTGCATAATCACACATCATAGCAAATTACACAACAAAAGATGGTCCCAGTGCATGGCACCATTGCTCGAAAACTACACCACAACTAGGAAGGTGAAACAGTATCTTCTAACTACTTCAGTTGTCTATGTCAATGGAGAGCTGCGAGTCAGATATAAAAGGTGGGGAGGTGCATCTTTTCTTCTGCACATACCTTCCCTTGGTGCCCTCGGTAGGAACAGCAGAAATGTACACAGCATGATGCCCAAATATAGGGGTGCTCAAATCCAGCTTTCCCCAAACCATCTAAACCGCCATACTCATTTTTTCGAACTGGTTTGTCGCTTTGGTAACAGGCGTAGAGGGGAAATGAACTAGCCATTGCATGCCAGTTTTGGTTGGGTTGAGGAGAACACAGGATTGAACACCACTACCCAAAGAACATGCATTTTTAGGTATCTGGTTACCAGCCAAGGGTATGTGCAATGACGATGCTCTCTTACACAACTGTCTTGAAACATGAAGCCCTCGGTTTTCTTAAGATGACTTACATGATACTCATGAACAGCTTATTGCTACAATTTCCTAACGATGACACTACATAAAAACAAATATTTGAGTACGTTTCTCTTAGCTTGGCCCTTCATCATTTTTTCAAGCTCCCCCAATGAGAGTGTTTACCTTTTCATACCTCTAAGCTGAGGATTTGAGGATGGCCAACAATTACTTAATGGTTAAGGTTCACTTTTCTATTAACAGAATGTTTTTATTCTAGTGCAAAACCAGTAACTAGCCGCAATCACACATACAACTTCCATTTGCCACTAATCAAGACTAACCACTCACTGGAATTTTCGAAGATTTAGTTTAAAGCCCCTGGTTCAAACACAACATGACAAAAAAAACAATAGGAAGTTACCTTTTCTTAAATGATTTACTACCATTCACTCTATCTTACTCATTTTTTAGTGTCGAAAATTACATGAAATATGCACTTGAATCTTACAAAGCTACACTGAAATATAACAAAGTAACTACACCCTGAAATCTCGTGTTCATGTAGAGTGCAATAAAATCATACCTCAGAACTACTGTCACCATGTGTTTGCTTCATGTCCAAATCTTTCTCTGAAGCAGCTTTTCTGCGGGTAGAATTCCTTGTGTTGGGTCCCTTCGGTTCAGCTGAGCTCGGTTTGACAACAGCTTTGCCTTTTCCTTTAGCAGCACTAGTGCTTTCCTCCAGAGTCTCTTTATTAGATGTACCACTACATGCAGCAGATGACTTTGATCTTGTCGTTGGACGCCGGACAGACTGAGCTGATGCAGGTGTTGATGCACCATCAGTAGCTCCAGGTGCACCAGATTCAGAATTATTTGCACAAACAACTATAGGTTTCGAAGCAGCCTCACTGCGCTGAACTCTCGGCCAAAGGAATTCTTCAACAGCTGCTAGACTTGCAAAGGGATCAATAAGTACAATATTTGATGAATAATCTCGGAGTGATTTTTCGCCTTGAGCTCGACACAGGCGCAACTTGAAGGGTTGAGCCAGAGCACCAAGACCTGAGGTTAGACGAGAGCCTCCAGTACCAATTCTGCTAGACTGGCTGAGGACAACAGGGAAACGTTCCAATGAACACAAAGCGCTTTGCAGTTTTTGGACCAAAAGTGCCAACGGAGTTTCACTCCTTCCATGGTCAACAGAAAGGGCAACGGATATGAACAACTTGTATCGCCTAAGCGCCTGCTGGCGAAGCTTTGGTAGGTTAGCTTCAGACACCCTTTCTTTCCCAAATGTCCCGCATGACAGATAGTTGAGAAACGCAGCCACAACTCCGCTCCTGACGAACTCAAATGTGGAAACACCATTAGCTTTGCTCAGCTCGGAGAGCATTTCAGTTACTATCAGGTCTAGTTGTTCCTCCGCATCATGCGAAATGTCAAAATAACTAGCACTCGAGGCCTTCGATTTCCCTTTTGCTTTCGTTACGACATTTTCAGTTGCAGAATTCAACTTTGCGCAGAGTGCTCTTAGTTTAAGAAGGTCGTCGGTGACTCCAGCATCGCTGGAACCATGGTCAGAAGGGAAGTATTTTTCTTTGAATGCCTTCGCACGGTCGCTTACTTCAAAACGGAGACTCGTGACTGGAGCTTCTGCCGAGCATGGTGAGGTACTAGCAGCGTTTGATGCATCTAACAAACTGCTTTCTGTTGCTGCAGCAACCCCACGTCGGCGTTGTCGTCTAGGGCGTGACGACATAACAGAATCGCCATCCTTATCTTGTGATGGTACTTGAGGAGGCACTGTATTTGCGGATTCCGGACATATAAGTGCCTCCACAGCATGAACAACACCTTCCCTCACAAATAACTTGGAGAATGTCTCCGGGAGTTTCTCCATCATAATTTCTGCTATCTGAAGAGCAGGGATCAGCACCTGTGGATCTTTCCAAGCAAGAATGCCTGCTAGGAAGCTGCCAGGGAAATTCGTATAACTCAGCAAGGATCAGAAAAGAAGAATTGTATATTGGGCGGTACAATAAATGATAGAATCCAATGTCTGAAATCATCTGTAAGAAATGAATCACACATTGAAATACAGGCTTGTATCAGTACCTGGATATGTTTGTCGTGCCAAGGAGCGCCTGGATCATTTCAGCGGAGCTATAGCACATTAATTTCCCAATGATAGATAAGCACTTATGACGTATTGGTGCATTTACGCTTGAACCATACACCTGTAAGATAGCAGATGTTATTAAGTACGAGAATAAGTAAGTCTAGTAAATTGTAATTACTCATCAACGAGATATAAAAATGAGCACACACCTGTGTCATTACGGGCAATAAGTCCATACCAAACTGTTGTAGAAGTTCAGGGTGCTCACGCAATAGACTCTCATGACCTGACCTTTCATTTTCTGTTGAACCAGCCCCATCATGTTTGGCTGTGGCAGGTTTCCTTGTAGAAGAGCCTTTAGCAAATACACGGCAATGTGTTGGCAAAGTAATTATCCCCACAGGCAAATGCGGGAGTAAATCATCAGCAAGGCTCACGATCTCAAACATCTGCAGGGTTAAAGATAAATGTATGAACATCCGCGCAAGACAAGCATGGAAGCATATATCACCCACCCTCCAGACCAAACCCTTGTAATTATTTTTAATCAATGTTTCAGCAGCTAAGCAAGAGAAGATGTAGCTGCAGAAGATATTATAAATTTAGTTATACACCAGTCACCAACAAAGATATTATTTTTAACCTCTACGAGACATGGCTGCATAGGATACATGGTTTACTTGCATATTTATGTTCCTTCCGTGCCTCCTTAGAACAACTCAAAGGACTTGACACAGGGAGCCTAAATCAAGGATAGTAACTAAACTGATTAGTCATTCATGCTCCTAAACATGGATTTTACTTGGTTCTAAATATGTTTTCTCTCAGATGATAATCTGCATGTTCATCGTCAAGACAACTATGGACTAGTTTACTACATAGGCACCTGTCTTCAGGAAAGAAAAATATGCATGTGTATGTTAATGGCAGTCCTCGAGAATACGTTTTCTTTGTGTGAGTTATGGATCAGGGGTGAAAGAGGCAATACTTTAGCCTTTGGACCAGTACATGTGATGGCTAAAGTCATGTTTCAATAGTAATACATACTGATTGGAACTCAACTGAAGATGTAAAAACTAGTCCAAAGGCTAGCACCACAGACAGAACAGTAAAGTAAGTGTAATTACCTGATCAGCAGGCCTTGACAAAGCTGGGGCAACAGATGTTCCAGCAACCAAACCAGACCCTGAAAGAATATCTTTAATAGTGCCACTAATACCAAGCAGAAGGAGTGTTTTGGCTGCCAACAACGACCCACTTGCACATGTTGAGAGAAGACGGATTAAACCCTGAAAGGATGCCCAACAGTCCATATTTAGCACGATTATTACAAGAAAAGGAAGGGGGGAAAAAGTAAACAGTAGGGAAGAATAAGAAAAGCATATATGTATGTGTATACCGTATATGTGGATGTACTCAAGGATGTCTGGCCTGCGGAGTTGCTGATGGAAACCAAAGTAGCTGCTTGAGCGACCAGCCCATGATTGCACAACTCATCCAGTTTGTGTGGATAGTGAGCAAAAGCCTCGGCAATGCGTGTTAAACAAACAGAAGCATGCTCTAGTACCTGCACAAGAAGAAGACGTTGAAACAGATGTGTATCCCCTGGATGGAATGCGAGTTTAGAGTTTGAAGGCACCTTAGAGTCGTGGTGGTGTAGGAGATTAGTGAGCAACGGCACGGCTTCCATGACAAAGTCGGACGCATCGGATGGCAGCTTCCTGCAGATATTAGCAGCAGTAGACAATGCTACCCTCTAGAAGCATGTCCACCAAGGAAACATACATAGAGTAAGCACACAGTGATCCATAGGAAGTGTATTTGAAACAGTTGAAAGAAACAAGAGAGAGAGAGAGAGAGAGAGAGTTGAGTTGAAACCTGAACACCAGTTGAGAAGAAATCAAGATAGGAGAGGACAGCCATTAGTGCACCAGCTCTCAAACAGGCAGTAGGATGCTCCAGGGAGATCTTCCTAAGAGCTTGCAGAGACTGGGAGCATGATGAAAAAAAAACAGTCATAGTCAGTATCGCAGACCAATATAATTTGTTGGGAGATGAATAAATACCTGCTCAGCTAGGTCCATGTACTCGATGGTGAGCAGTCGTGCGCAGAAGCAGGGTATGGCCCCATAGTGCACTACGGATGAGCACGCCGACGGTAGGACATCCACTAGGTTTGCCAGCGCTCGCGCTGCCAGCAGCATGACATCGGGGCTGGCCCCTGCGTCGTCGTCGTCGTCGTGGTCGGGGCGCCCCAGCAGGCCGACGAGGAGCGGCACGAATGCGTCGACGGGGAAGGTGGCGAGGGAGTCCTCGGTTCCGATGGAGAGCATCTCGCAGAGCTGCATGAGGCAGGAGAGCTGGAGCGAGGAGTTGGAGGAGTCCTGCAGGCCGGCGAGGATCCTCTTGAGCTGGGCGGAGGTGCCGGAGGAGGAGGCGGCGGCGGCGGCGGCGGCGGAGCCGGGCAGGAGGTCGTCGAGGCCCGCGCCAAGGCGGCGGAGCAGGCCCTGGAGGGCCGTGCTGGCGGAGGTGAAGGAGGGCGGGAAGGGGGCCGGGAGGGCGTCGGAGTCGTCGTCGGAGACGTCGTGGTGGTGCGGGGCGGAGGTGGAGGTCGGGTCCGTCGGGTCCTTTCCCTTGTCGGCGGCGGCGGCGGCGGCGCGGGCGCGGCGGCGGGAGGACGGGGACGGGTCCATGGGTATCGCTGACGCTGGGGCTGAACGGCGGGTGCGGGGAGCGGCGGTAGGGGTCGGGCGCGCGCGCTTGGAGGCCGACGAGGAGGAGGCGGCGGCGCGCTTGCGGCTGCGTGTTTCCATACAAGCGGCCGTGCCTAGACGGGCGGCGCCAGCAGAAGCGGGCGCATCGGCGGATCTGCGGATCACTGGACGGAATCGATGGAAGGAAGAATCGGTCGGAATCCCTAATCGTAATCGATGGGGGATTTGGGGATTTTTGTTCCTTCACCACCACCACCAGTGAAGAAGAAGAGGAAGAAGGGGGAGCCGAGTGATGACGACTTTCGGACCGGTTCTCCCTCTCACTCCCTTTCCCCACTTTCTTTTCTTTTCCACTAAACATCTCCAGTATTATCACAGCTAATGATGCATTTTTTGCACTAAAAAATTGATATATATTACCGTACTATAATTAATGATGAGATAGATTATAGTGGTATCATATCACACAGAACTAGAAATATAAATATCTAACCCTAGATCTGGTACACTATTTTCCATCGAGATTTCATAAATCAATAAATAAATATAGAAAAACTATGATAATTCCTTCGGTTCAAAATAATTGTCTAAAAATAGATGTATCTACACATATTTTAATTTAATGTGTAGATGCATTTATGTTGGGTACATACATCGATTTTTTGGCAATTATATTGAACCGGAGAATACTAATATATGATACTATCATTTATTACAGAGATAGTATCATATACTAGTATAGGAATTTATTTTGGCTTCCAAGTTCATATGTATGATACTACTATATGATACTATTATGATATTATGCATTGCGACGAGTGCTTTGTAACAAAAGACTTAATGGATTGATGGTCACTACATTTGTATAGCCTCAACCACTATTTCTCTTGAAACCTTCTTTCGTTCTCTCTTTCTGAGAGTCAGCATCGGTGTCCCGGGACCAAGTCATGCCTTCCTCTGCGGTGAAGTTGGCCAACTAGTAGGTGTCGTAGGGTTTGTTGACGTCGTCTTGTTGGTCTTTAGCTTCTTACCGGGATGTGGTTGTTGGATCCCGTGCTTGCTGGTGGAGCTTCTTCTTGTCCCGACGCTATATTGGTCGGGAGAACACCTCATGTGCGACACAGTCGAGGGAAATGGACTGAAATGCGACGATGTTGGCCGAAATAGCTCCCATGCAACGCTTGTGCTAGTTCAAATACCTCATATACAACATTCGTTCGTTAGGCTCAGAACGGGCCATTAGTCCAGTTGAGACCCACAACTTAACCTGCTCAGCGTGGGACCGACTACTTATCCAACTCAGCGTGGACCCCACACCATTCGTGCAGCTCACCTTTGGTGGAGATGGAGCCCGAGCGAGCCCGTGCCCGCCATTGCTTACCATCTCGTCGTCCCCTACCTTTTCTTCGGGCCCCCATTTTCTTCTTCTTCTCTGGCGACTCAGCGGCGTCACCGTCCGGCGAGAGATGCATAGCTGACCCGGTGCCCTAATTGGCGCTGAGTTAAGCCTGATAACGCGTGAAGCACACGTCCGTTGGGAACCCCAAGAGGAAGGTGTGATGCGTACAGCAGCAAGTTTTCCCTCAGTAAGAAACCAAGGTTATCGAACCAGTGGGAGTCAAGGGCCACGTAGTGCGGCGCAACACCAGTGATTCCGGCGCCAACGTGGAACCTGCACAACACAATCACAGTACTTTGCCCCAACTTAACAGTGAGGTTGTCAATCTCACCGGCTTGCTGAAAACAAAGGATTAAACGTATGGTGTGGAAAATGATGTTTGTTTGCGAAGAACAACAGAGAACAAATATTGCAGTAGATTGTATTTCAGATGTAAAAGAATGGACCGGGGTCCACAGTTTACTAGTGGTGTCTCTCCAATAAGATAAATAGCATGCTGGGTGAATAAATTACATGTGGGCAATTGAAAAATAAAGATTCAATATATAGCATGATGATCACTATGAAATTTAATCAGGGCATTACGACAAAGAACATAGACCGCCATCCAGCATGCATCTATGCCTAAATAGTCCACCTTCAGGTTAGCATCCGCACCCCTTCCAGTATTAAGTTGCAAACAACATGACAATTGCATTAAGTATGGTGCGTAATGTAATCAACGCAAATATCCTTAGACAAAGCATTGATGTTTTATCCCTAGTACCAACAAAGACATCCACAACCTTAGAACTTTCCGTCACACGTTCCGCATTCAATGGAGGCATGAACCCACTATCGAGCATAAATACTCCCTCTTGGAGTTACAAGTATCAAGTTGGCCAGAGCCTCTACTAGCAACGGAGAGCATGCAAGATAAAAAACAACACATATATGATAGATTGATAATCAACTTGACATAGTATTCTATATTCATCGGATCCCACCAAACACAACATGTAGCATTACAAATAGATGATCTTGATCATGTTAGGCAGCTCACAAGATCTAAACATGATAGCACAAGAGGAGAAGACAACCATCTAGCTACCGCTATGGACCCATAGTCCAAGGATGAACTACTCACGCATCAATCCGGAGGCGGGCATGGTGATGTAGAGCCCTCCTAGGTGATGATTCCCCTCTCCGGCAGGTGCCGGAGGCGATCTCCTGAATCCCCCGAGATGGGATTGGCGGCGGCGTCTCTGGAAGTATTTCCGTATCGTGGCTCTCGGTAATAGGGTTTTCGCGACGGAGAGTATAAGTAGGCGGAAGGGCAACGCAGGGGGCGCCCGAGGGGCCCACACCCCTCCGGTCTTCTGGCTCCGTGGAAAAATAAGACCCTGGGCGTTGATTTCGTCCAATTCCGAGAATATTTCTTTTGTAGGATTTCTGAAACCAAAAACAGCAGTAAAAACAGAATCGGCGCTTCGGCATCTTGTTAATAGGTTAGTGCCGGAAAATGCATAATAATGATGTAAAGTTTGTATAAAACATGTGAGTATTGTCATAAAAGTAGCATGGAACATAAGAAATTATAGATACGTTGGAGACGTATCAAGCATCCCCAAGCTTAGTTCCTACTCGCCCTCGAGTAGGTAAATGATAACAACAATAATTTCTGAAGTGACATGCTACCAACATAATCTTGACCAACATTATTGTAAAGCATATGAGATGAATGGTGTGATTCAAAGCAATAGATTGCTAACAAAAGATAATGACTAAACAACTGAATCATATAGCAAAACTTTTCATGAATAGTACTTTCAAGACAAGTATCAACAAGACTTGCATAAGAGCTAACTCATAAAGCAATAGATTCAAAGTAGAAGGCATTGAAGCAACACAAAAGATGATTAAGTTTCAGCAATTGCTTTCAACTTGTAACATGTATATCTCATGGATATTTGTCAACATAGAGTAATATAACAAGTGCAATAAGTAAACATGTAAGAAACAATGCACACAGTTAACACAAGTGTTTGCTTCTAAGATAGAAATAAGTAGGTAAACTGACTCAACATAAAGTAAAAGAAGGGCCCTTCGCAGAGGAAAGCATGGATTACTATTTTTGTGCTAGAGCTTTTATTTTGAAAACATAGAAACAATTTTGTCAGCGGTAGTAATAATTCATATGTGTTATGCATAATACTTCCTACAAGTTGCAAGCCTCATGCATAGAATACCGATAGTGCCCGCACCTTGTCCTAATTAGCTTGGATTTACATGGATTATCATTGCATAACATATGTTTCAACCAAGTGTCACAAAGGGGTACCGCTATGCCGCATGTACAAAGGTCCAAGGAGATAAATCGCATTTGATTTCTCGTTTTTGAATAACCTCAACTTAGGACATCCATACCGGGACAACATAGAAAACAGATAATGGACTCCTCTTTAATGCATAAGCATTCAACAACAAATAATATTCTCATAAGAGATTGAGGATGAATGTCCAAACACTACAAAGGAAAACAATTTTTTTGACAAATCACTTTTTTCATATTAAGGCCAATTTTCGTCAAGGATTACTTCGCGGTGACAAAATTTGATCGTCATGGGGTTCGTCAAGGAAGCTCCGTCATAAAATATCGGGGGTGACGGTATGCATTTTTTCGTCAACGTCAAATGTTTGATGGTGACGACCCGCAAATTCGTCAATATCAAAGGTTCATTGTTGACAGATGTGTTTGTCACGAAAAATTGCAACTTTCGTCAATATCTAAATCTTGGGAAGTTTCGATTGGTCCAAAAAAGCATACGTGGCCTTACATGTGGGTCCCATTTGGCTTCGACAACATGGGTCCGACGGCGCCGACATGGATATCTCGTCATGTGGGACCAGGCATGGTGCCGACTGGTGGGACCCACAAAATATTATGACAAGCTGGACCCACAATATTCTGACCGGTGGGATCCACAAAATTCGGACAAGTGGGACCAGGTTGTTGCCGACATATGGGTCCCAATAATGCCGATCGGTGGGACCCACAAATTCCGACAAGTGGGACCGGAAATTGGTGCCACGTGGTTTCATTTAATAGTGACGTTGTGACATTTTCCGTCACCTTTTGAATTTGACAAAATTTGAGAGCATTTGAATTATTTGCGAAATTTGGGGAACAAAAAACTGGCGAAATATCAAAAAGTAGACAATAAATATCATACTTAAATGGTGGCACAAGAAGTATATATGTCTCTCACTGCATCGAAAGATTCATAAGAAAATTACAATTGGAACACAAAGAAATTAAAAGACCTATGATTAATAATGTTGTAGGACGGTGGTGCAATAGATTAGTTGCCCCGGGATTGAGACATGGATGGTGGCTGGGATGTCATCAAGAGCAAATTAAGCACGGCATCCATTTCGTCGACCTCTTTTCATAAGCCGTAGTCTTTTCTTCTTGGGCTTTCTTCACAGACTTCAAGTTCTTCCTCCTCGCTTCTTCCCGATGTCTTCAAATTTTTCATCTTGTTCTTGCAGCCTTGCTCGCATCTCACCGTGGTACGTTTCAGCTCGCTCGTATGGAGTTCTCGCTCTTGATCCGCCGCCTTTGTTGTAGCTCTCGGATGCGTGTAGCCGAGACAGAAGACTTCCGGAACTTGTTGCGACGCCCAATCTTGGTAGGAATGTGCTCGTTGCGTGTGGTGGATGGGCTTTTCTCGCTCGTAACTAGCCGAACAATTTGCAAATCAGCTCAAATCAGGTTCATCTTCATTGCGTGGCGCCGCTTTTTTGCCACCATTTGATCCCGCATAAAGATTACAATCATTGCATGGACAACATACAAAACTCGGATTATATTATATTGTGCTAATAAGAAATATTTCTTACATATGCACTTTTTGCTTCAAGCACTCATAATGTTATCCTTGTTAGTGTGTGTGATTCTAAAAAATTCAATTGGAGAGGTTTCTTCTTCCCGCCGCTTAGCCTTCGCTTGAAAAAATGTAGAATGCACATTACCATTGTACACCGTGTATGAAAGAAGTATGAACCGTATTGGGAAATTCGAACACTTACTAGATGTTCCCAATGAGCAACATAGCTTCGAGATCCAGTGGTATGGAACTCGTTTCACGCCTTCTCTGTTCTTTCCATTTATTACACACAGATTCCTATGTTCAAGTACATGCATTTTATTTATCCAGATCGTAGAAATGTAAGAATTCAGTAGCTGTTATTGAAAGGAATAACGTTTATGTACCCGGTACTTCTCATCAAACCATCTTTTCACCAGCTTCTTTCCAGACTTTTCTCTTCTACATGACCTCGGCTTCTTGAGATATGCTTGCTCCAAAGGTGGAGATTTTTAATTTTCGGCCAATACTCCTTTTTAAGCCTATATCGGAACCGCCGAATACTAACTTGCAACATATCGATGCACACATCTTGAGCCACCTCATCATTTTTGTCCATATTAAACTTTCCCCGCAAAATAGTGATGCATTAATCGACAGATTCTTAGATAATTGATCATGTAGCATACTAATTAGGTTAAACCAAGATTGTACAGGACTCACCGCTATCGTACTTATAGCATGAGGAATGACATGTTTGAGAGTTGCATCTTTCTTGTACCGTGTCCAAGTGTGTTGCAAGCGGCATTTTTTCACTGGATGTGAATACCAACCTCATTGCTCAGCTTTGCTGACCGGACATAATCCTTGGGTCTCCCGACACCAGGAGTGAATTCAATTGGCATCTTATTGCCACCATGTCTTCTTGTGTACTCATGTAGTCCATGGCCCATGGTACGTCTGCGTCCACCTCTCTTTCTCTTACTACCGTCAGATGTTGTCAATGTCTCTGAAATAAGAGATATGAAAATATGCGGTACAGTGTTTAGTTTTTACAAATTTTCATACCTTGCCGCTCAAAGTTTACAATTTGATTGTCCTCAGGAGATGAGGTGTTGCCTCCAGATGTCATGATCTGGTTAGGTGAGGGTGCTCCTTCGGTGTTCGTACTCAAGCAGTGGCCGTCGGCTCATCAGATGACCCAGCTTCAGGTTCAGTTGTTGCCATTGATCTTGTTGCAATGTTGGATGGTGCAACTTCAAGTATGGATCACTTCTTCTGTGCATCTATTGCAGAAGAAGCAACTATCTGCAAGCAAAGTAGAGGCTACATTAGTAGGAAACATTTAGCATGTACGTATTTCCTATCACAGTTCAGACATAGTTCCACAGACCTGAGCTGAAGTTTTGCCGATAGTGCGCTGATCCTCATCTGAATGAAGATCATCATCAGCAGTAGCTATCTCTTGTGGATTCGGTTCATACGAAGGGTCCTCTTCGACCTCCATCTCTTTGCAGTCTGTGTCCTTTAGATTGTTACTAGTTCCTATTTGTACCCCACCATACACTAATGTACGTGCAAAACCAGAGAAATCTTTCTGAAATTTGTGGCCAGGTCCATATCTTTCAGCGAATTTTTTTTCCATGCGTACTACATTTTCTTGCATTTGTTTCTCCTTGGCAAGCTCATATGCCGGCTTGACGGGTTTTTGTGTCTCCGCTGAAATAATCGGAAGAGCGGAGCGTGAACAAAACATAAGAGGGGGCCAATTCCATAGAAAACAGCAAATAATTGTCTTTGCAAAATATTGTACAGCGAAGAAATGATTGAAAACATAAGAGTCTACGTATGATGTCGGCGAACAAAACATAAGAGGGGGCATATGCCAGGCTAAGGGACATCATGTGCTTTTAGATATCTACTCGTAACAAATAATTGACACATGAGACTCCCCTCGCACTCTGAATTATGCATGTCTGTTGATAGTCGGTTTCGATCTGTTATTGGACAACTACCACCTCACATGGTGGATACTACCCATCTCGGTTGCTTGGCGGGCTTGGTATGCACGTAATGAGGTATCGGTAGTTCAGTCCTATACCGATAGAAGTTCGGATATGTGCTGATAGAAGTTCGTATATGTGCTGATAGAAGTTCAGATTTGTGCCGATAGAAGTTCGGATATGTGCTGAAATTTGATTTTTGACTTTTGAAAGACATAGATAAACAAAAATTGTGGAAATAAATAGACTCGATGAAACAAAGTACATGATTAAAAAAACTTCATTACATTGTTAAGACGTGCATTGCACGTGCAAACTAACTAGTTCCATAGAAAAGAGCAAACAATTGTTCTAGATCAAACTCCGCTTCCTCTCGAAACCGAGGAATAAAAGTCCGAAGCAATGTCGTTGTTCACCGTAGCTCGTCGGCTGTTTTCGGCAACGGCTGGAATTAGTTCAGTTAAGTGTTTCGGCAAACAATTGTCTATGCAAAAGATTGTACAGCAGCGGGATGGCAAAGATTGTATAGCACGGCATGATTGTCTCTAGAATAAAAACGATAAACCCTATACGTATGATGTCGGGATTGGATCTATCAAATATGCAAGATCTAGATATAGGTCAAACGGGCGTGGTAGACATGTCAAACCGATCTCTCGATCTAACCATCCGAAAAACACAACAACAAGCCGATCACCGACAGATTTACCTTGGCGTTTCTTCGAGCCGGGCGCCTTCTTCGGCGTGTGTGCGCGATTTTCCTTCCCCCGACGTTTCGACGACTGCCGGCCATGGCGACCACCGGCCGGGGAGATAGTTGCGAGATGGAAGAACGTCCGGCGAAGACACCGGATCGGGGTGAGCACGAGAGGATGAGGTCGGGGGGTGGGGAGTTAAGATGCACGTAAATCATGGGGGAGAGGCACGACGTATATAAGGGAGGGCGAAATATTTGATAGGTGGGGTGCGCGGGAGGAGTGGAGGGAACGAAAAATTTGTGTGTTTTGGCAGCCGTCGTACTAAAATTTGGAGGGAACAAGGTTTTGCCGTGGAAGAAAAAATATTACTCTGAAAATGGAACTGTACATGTATATTTTAATTAAAAAATACCAGAACATGAATGGGATGCATGAAAAAAATCTAAATTTGGGACCCTCCTTTCGTTCGAAAACCCCTCTTTCGACACATGAATGGAACATGAATGGGCCATTCCCCCCTCTTTTCGTCCGAAAACCCCTCTTTCGACACATCTACACCATGGGGACACCATGCCACCAACTCCAAAAAATCAAACCC
Organism: Lolium rigidum; assembly: GCF_022539505.1. Classification (NCBI taxonomy): domain Eukaryota; kingdom Viridiplantae; phylum Streptophyta; class Magnoliopsida; order Poales; family Poaceae; genus Lolium; species Lolium rigidum. The sequence continues at coordinate 149,928,807 of NC_061510.1, forward strand.
ATAGCAACCAAGGTTTCATATCACAATGTGCACAAGGGTGCCAAATCATGCCCCAATCCATGGTGGTTTGGTCAGTTTTTGGCCATTCCCCCCTCTTTTCGTCCGAGAAAACCCCTCTTTCGACACATCTACACCATGGGGACACCATGACACCAACTCCAAAAAATCAAAACCCATAGAAACCAAGGTTTCATATCAAAATGTGAACAAGGGTGCCAAATCTTGCCCCAATCCATGGTGGTTTGGTCAGTTTTTGGCCATTCCCCCCTCTTTTCGTCCGAAAACCCCTCTTTCGACACATCTCCACCATGGGGACACCATGCCACCAACTCCAAAAAATCAAAACCCATAGCAACCAAGGTTTCATATCACAATCTGCACAAGGGTGCCAAATCATGCCCCAATCCATGGTGGTTTGGTCGGCTTTTGGCCATTCCCCCCTCTTTTCGTCCGAAAACCCCTCTTTCGACACATCTCCACCATGGGGACACCATGCCACCAACTCCAAAAAATCAAAACCCATAGCAACCAAGGTTTCATATCACAATGTGCACAAGGGTGCCAAATCATGCCCCAATCCATGGTGGTTTGGTCGGCTTTTGGCCATTCCCCCTCTTTTCGTCCGAAAACCCCTCTTTCGACACATCTACACCATGGGGACACCATGCCACCAACTCCAAAAAATCAAAACCCATAGCAACCAAGGTTTCATATCACAATGTGCACAAGGGTGCCAAATCATGCCCCAATCCATGGTGGTTTGGTCGCTTTTGGCCATTCCCCCTCTTTTCGTCCGAAAACCCCTCTTTCGACACATCTACACCATGGGGACACCATGCCACCAACTCCAAAAAATAAAAACCCATAGCAACCAAGGTTTCATATCACAATGTGCACAATGGTGCCAAATCATGCCCCAATCCATGGTGGTTTGGTCAGTTTTTGGCCATTCCCCCCTCTTTTCGTCCGAAAACCCCTCTTTCGACACATCTACATCATGGGGACACCATGCCACCAACTCCAAAAAATCAAAACCCATAGCAACCAAGGTTTCATATCAAAATGTGCACAAGGGTGCCAAATCATGCCCCAATCCATGGTGGTTTGGTCAGTTTTTGGCCATTCCCCCTCTTTTCGTCCGAAAACCCCTCTTTCGACACATCTACACAATGGGGACACCATGCCACCAACTCCAAAAATCAAAACCCATAGCAACCAAGGTTTCATATCACAATGTGCACAAGGGTGCCAAATCATGCCCCAATCCATGGTGGTTTGGTCAGTTTTTGGCCATTCCCCCTCTTTTCGTCCGAAAACCCCTCTTTCGACACATCTACACCATGGGGACACCATGCCACCAACTCCAAAAAATCAAAACCCATAGAAACCAAGGTTTCATATCACAATGTGCACAAGGGTGCCAAATCATGCCCCAATCCATGGTGGTTTGGTCAGTTTTTGGCCATTCCCCCTCTTTTCGTCCGAAAACCCCTCTTTCGACACATCTACACCATGGGGACACCATGCCACCAACTCCAAAAAATCAAAACCCATAGCAACCAAGGTTTCATATCACAATGTGCACAAGGGTGCCAAATCATGCCCCAATCCATGGTGGTTTGGTCGCTTTTGGCCATTCCCCCTCTTTTCGTCCGAAAACCCCTCTTTCGACACATCTACACCATGGGGACACCATGCCACCAACTCCAAACAATCAAAACCCATAGCAACCAAGGTTTCATATCACAATGTGCACAAGGGTGCCAAATCAATTTGTCAATGGTTCCCCATTCCCCGATCCCCGGTGGTTAATTCACCTATTAGGGGACGGTTATGGCGACAATATAATCCCCGTGGGGATCTTATCAAATGCAAATCACTCCCCGTTGGGGAAGCGGGGATCAGTTACGGTACAGCAGTACCCAGCGGTGAATCCCCGGTGCATCCCCGTTAGGGGTTATGACATGTGGGGGCAGTTTATTTAGTGGCAAATATGGCAGTATATATACATACAGGAAACCCTAGTCCACAAATTCTTCCTCTTGTCTCCCACCCCCAGCCGCCGCTCCCAGCGATCCAGCAGCCACAGTCCACAGAGAGAGACAAACACGCATCTGATCCGCCGCCGCACGCTTTTGATCCGCCGCCCAGCCGCCGCTCACCAAACCCAGCGCAGCCGCACGCGTCTGATCCGCCGCCGCAGTCGCCGCTCACCACAGCTCCCGCACTCCCGCTCGCTCCCGGACGTCCCTCGCGGCCTCGCTCCCTCCCAGACTCCTAGTGCACGTCGCCGCTCTCGTTCCCCGCGCACGCCGTCGCTCTCTCTGCTTCCTCTCTTGAGTCTTGCCATTGTTCCCCACTACATCAACCTCAGGTTCCTCACCTGTAGAGGCAACGACGACGTCCAGCGAGCAGCCCCCCTCCCGGTCGTCTGCCCCGCCGGTGGAGACGGGGTCCCTTGACCTTGTGATACGTCTCCAACGTATCGATAATTTCTTATGTTCCATGCCACATTATTGATGATATCTACATGTTTTATACACACTTTATGTCATATTTATGCATTTTCTGGAACTAACCTATTAACAAGATGCCGAAGTGCCGCTTCCGTTTTCTCGCTGTTTTTGGTTTCGAAATCCTAGTAACGAAATATTCTCGGAATCGGACGAAATCAACGCCCAGTGTTCCTATTTTGCCCGGAAGCATCCGGAACACCCGAGAGCCGCGGAGGGGCCCCTGTGGGCCCCAGATGACATGGTGGCGCGGCCTGGGCCCTGGCCGCGCCACCCTATGGTGTCGTCGCCCCTTCGACCCTCCTGCGCCGCCTCTTCGCCTATATAAAGCCCCTGCATCGAAAACCCTTACGGAGGAAGCCACGATACGAGAAAAGTTCCAGAGCCGCCGTCATCGCGAAGCCAAGATCTGGGGGACAGGAGTCTCCGTTCCGGCACCCTGCCGGAGCGGGGAAGTGCCCCCGGAAGGCTTCTCCATCGACACCGCTGCCATCTCCACCGCCATCTTCATCACCGCTGCTGCTCCCATGAGGAGGGAGTAGTTCTCCATCGAGGCTCTGGGCTGTACCGGTAGCTATGTGGTTCATCTCTCTCCTATGTAGTTCAATACAATAATCGCATGAGCTGCCTTACATGATTGAGATTCATATGATGATGCTTGTAATCTAGATGTCATTATGCTAGTCAAGTGGGTTTTACTTATGTGATCTCCGGAGACTCCTTGTCCCACGTGTGTAAAGGTGACAGTGTGTGCACCGTGTGGGTCTCTTAGGCTATATTTCACGAAGTACTTATTCACCGTTGAAGAGCGTAGTGAAGTGCTTATTTATATCTCTTGATGATTGCAATGTGTTTGTATCACAATTTATCTATGTGCTACTCTAGCAAAGTTATTAAAGTAGTTTTATTCCTCCCTGCATGTGTGCAAAGGTGACAAGTGCGTGCACCGTGTTAGTACTTGGTTTATGCTATGATCATGATCTCTTGTAGATTGCGAAGTTAACTATTGCTATGATAATATTGATGTGATCTATTCCTCCTACATATGCATGAAGGTGACAAGTGTGCATGCTATGCTAGTACTTGGTTTAGTCGTTTTGATCTATCTTACACTTAAGGTTACTTAAACATGAGCATTATTGTGGAGCTTGTTAACTCCGGCATTGAGGGTTCGTGTAATCCTACGCAATGTGTTCATCATCCAACAAAAGTGTAGAGTATGCATTTATCTATTCTGTTATGTGATCAATGTTGAGAGTGTCCACTAGTGAAAGTGTAATCCCTAGGCCTTGTCCCTAAATACTGCTGAGTTACTACTGCTTGTTTACTGTTTTACTGTGTTACTACTGCTGCAATACTACCACCATCAACTACACGCCAGACAAGCTATTTTCTCGGCACCGTTGCTACTCGCTCATATATATTCATACCACCTGTATTTCACTATCTCTTCGCCGAACTAGTGCACCTATTAGGTGTGTTGGGGACACAAGAGACTTCTTGCTTTGTGGTTGCAGGGTTGCATGAGAGGGATATCTTTGACCTCTTCCTCCCCGAGTTCGATAAACCTTGGGTGATCCACTTAAGGGAAAACTTGCTGCTGTTCTACAAACCTCCGCACTTGGAGGCCCAACACCGTCTACGGGAAAGGAGGGGGAACGTAGACATCAAGCACTTTTCCGGCGCCGTTGCCGGGAGGAAAGGTAAAAGGTACTCACACTCCGGATCTTGGCTACTAAGCTATTTCCCGGCGCCGTTGTAAGTACTCGAAGCTATTTCCTTTAGACTCGCAATTGCGACATTTGGTTTCTTGTTTACACTAGTTAGGCATAATGGAAAACAACAAAAATATGAGAGATCTTTATGAACTTTATCTTGAATTAGGACATGATGTGTTTGAAGAGAGAATTAAAAACCCATGGAACTTTATATGCATGCTAATGGGAATGTTATTAATATGAATGCTTTGAACACTATTGTTGCGAATGCTATGGAAAATTCTAAGCTTGGGGAAGCTGGTTTTGATGAGCATGATCTTTTTAGTCCCCCGGGCAATGAGGAGGAAATTTACTTTGATGATACTTTGCCTCCTATTTATGATGATTATAATGATAGTAGTCTTTTGTTACCACCTGTTATGGAGGATAAATTTGATTATGATTACAATATACCTCCTATATTTGATAGCTACTTTGTTGAATTTGCTCCCACTACAATTAATAAGAATGACTACGCTTATGTTGGGAGTAGTAATTATTTTATGCATGAGACTCATGATAAGAATGCTTTATGTGATAGTTATATTGTTGAGTTTGCTCATGATGCTACTGAAAGTTATTATGAGAGAGGAAAATATGGTTGTAAAAATTTTCATGTTACTAAAACACCTCTCTATGTGCTGAAATTTTTGAAGCTACACTTGTTTTATCTTCCTATGCTTGTTAATTTGCTCTTCATGAACTTGTTTATTTACAAGATTCCTATGCATAGGAAGCATGTTAGACTTAAATGTGTTTTGAATTTGCCTCTTGATGCTCTCTTTTGCTTCAACTACTATTTCTTGCGAGTGCATCATTAAAACTGCCGAGCCCATCTTAATGGCTATAAAGAAAGAACTTCTTGGGAGATAACCCATGTGTTATTTTGCTACAGTACTTTGTTTTATATTTGTGTTTTGGAAGTTGTTTACTACTGTAGCAACCTCTCCTTATCTTAGTTTTGTGTTTTGTTGTGCCAAGTAAAGTTTCTATGTCAAAGTTGATGTTATATTTGGGATTGCTGCGCAGAAACAGCATTGCTGTCTGTCACGAATCTGGGCACAGTTCTCTGTAGAAAATTCGAAAAAATCTGCCAATTTACGAGCGTGATCCTCAGATATGTACGCAACTTTCATTAGTTTTGAGTTTTTCCATTTGAGCAAGTCTGGTGCCATCTTAAAATTCGTCTTTACGGACTGTTCTGTTTTTGACAGATTCTGCCTTTTATTTCGCATTGCCGCTTTTCTTAAGTTGAATGAGTTTCTTTGTTCCATTAACTTTCAGAAGTTTTGTGCAATGTCCAGAAGTGTTAAGAATGATTGTGTCACCTCTGAACATGTGAATTTTGATTATGCACTAACCCTCTAATGAGTTTGCTTGAAGTTTGGTGTGGCGGAAGTTTTCAAGGGTCAATAGAAGAGGGTGATATAATGTGATCGAGAAGAGTGAAAGGTCTAAGCTTGGGGATGCCCCGGTGGTTCATCCCTGCATATTTCAAGAAGACTCAAGCATCTAAGCTTGGGGATGCCCAAGGTATCCCCTTCTTCATCGACAACTTATCGAGTTTCTTCTAGTGAAACTATATTTTTATTCCATCACATCCTATGTATTTTACTTGGAGCGTCCGTGTGCTTTTATTTTTGTTTTTGTTTTGTTATCTTAGTTCTCTGAATAAGTTCATCCTTGTGTGGGAGAGAGACACGCTCCGCTGGTTCGTATGAACACATGTGTTCTTAGCTCATAATATTCATGGCGAAGTTTCTTCTTCGTTAAATTGTTATATGGTTGGAATTGGAAAATGCTACATGTAGTAATTCTAAAATGTCTTTGATAATGTGATACTTGGCAATTGTTGTGCTCATGTTTAAGCTCTTGCATCATATGCTTTGCACCCATTAATGAAGAAATACATAGAGCTTGCTAAAATTTGGTTTGCATATTTGGTCTCTCTAAGGTCTAGATAATATCTAGTATTGAGTTTTGAACAACAAGGAAGACGGTGTAAAGTCTTATAATGTTTACAATATGTCTTTTATGTGAGTTTTGCTGCACCGGTTCATCCTTGAGTTTGCTTCAAATAACCTTGCTAGCCTAAACCTTGTATCGAGAGGGAATACTTCTCATGCATCCAAAATCCTTGAGCTAACTACTATGCCATTTGTGTCCACCATACCTACCTACTACATGGTATTTCTCCGCCATTCCAAAGTAAATTGCTTGAGTGCTACCTTTAAACCATTCATTTATCACCTCTGATTTGTGTCAATGTTTTATAGCTCATGAGGAAGTATGTGGTGTTTATCTTTCAATCTTGTTGGGCAACTTTCACCAATGGACTAGTGGCTTCATCCGCTTATCCAATAATTTTGCAAAAAGAGCTGGCAATGGGATTCCCAGTCCCAAATTAATTAACAAAAAAGGCACTCCTTCATGGTATGAGATTGTTGGCAGGCACCCGAGGATTCGGTTAGCCATGGTTTGTGAAAGAAAGGTTGGAAGGAGTGCCACCCAAAAATAAAATAAAATGGGAGCCGCTCTTTGAAGGTTTGTCTGGCAAGGGGGTTAGAGTACCCACTACCATTCGTTGACAACAACAAACACTCCTCAAAACTTTACTTTTATGCTCTCTTGATGTTTTCAAAATCAAAGCTCTAGCACAAATATAGCAATCAATGCTTTCCTCTTTGAAGGACCTTTCTTTTACTTTTATTGTTGAGTCAGTTTACCTATCTCTCTCCATCCCAAGAAGCAAACACTTGTGTGAACTGTGCATTGATTCTTACATACTTGCTTATTGCATTTGTTATATTACTCTATGTTGACAATTATCCATGAGATATACATGTTACAAGTTGAAAGCAACCGCTGAAACTTAATCTTCCATTGTGTTGCTTCAATGCCTTTACTTTAAATTATTGCTTTATGAGTTAACGTTTATGCAAGACTTATTGATGCTTGTCTTGAAGTACTATTCATGAAAAGTCTTTGCTTTATGATTCATTTGTTTACTCATGTCATTTACCATTGTTTTGATCGCTGCATTCATCTCATATGTTTACAATATGATCAAGGTTATGATGGCATGTCACTTAAGAAATTATCTTTGTTATCGTTTTACCTGCTCGGGACGAGCAGAACTAAGCTTGGGGATGCTGATACGTCTCCAACGTATCGATAATTTCTTATGTTCCATGCCACATTATTGATGATATCTACATGTTTTATACACACTTTATGTCATATTTATGCATTTTCTGGAACTAACCTATTAACAAGATGCCGAAGTGCCGCTCTCGTTTTCTCGCTGTTTTTGGTTTCAGTAAATCCTAGTAACGAAATATTCTCGGAATCGGACGAAATCAACGCCCAGTGTTCCTATTTTGCCCGGAAGCATCCGGAACACCCGAGAGCCGCTGCAGGGGGCCCTGTGGGCCCCGGATGACATGGTGGCGCGGCTCGGGCCCCGGCCGCGCCACCCTATGGTGTCGTCGCCCCTTCGACCCTCCTCGCGCCGCCTCTTCGCCTATATAAAGCCCCCGCATCGAAAACCCTTACGGAGGAAGCCACGATACGAGAAAAGTTCCGCAGCCGCCGTCATCGCGAAGCCAAGATCCGGGGGACAGAGTCTCTCGTTCCGGCACCCCGCCGGAGCGGGGAAGTGCCCCCGGAAGGCTTCTCCATCGACACCGCCGCCATCTCCACCGCCATCTTCATCACCGCCGCCGCTCCCATGAGGAGGGAGTAGTTCTCCATCGAGGCTCGGGGGCTGTACCGGTAGCTATGTGGTTCATCTCTCTCCTATGTAGTTCAATACAATAATCTCATGAGCTGCCTTACATGATTGAGATTCATATGATGATGCTTGTAATCTAGATGTCATTATGCTAGTCAAGTGGGTTTTACTTATGTGATCTCCGGAGACTCCTTGTCCCACGTGTGTAAAGGTGACGAGTGTGTGCACCGTGTGGGTCTCTTAGGCTATATTTCACGAAGTACTTATTCACCGTTGAAGAGCGTAGTGAAGTGCTTATTTATATCTCTTGATGATTGCAATGTGTTTGTATCACAATTTATCTATGTGCTACTCTAGCAAAGTTATTAAAGTAGTTTTATTCCTCCCGCATGTGTGCAAAGGTGACGAGTGCGTGCACCGTGTTAGTACTTGGTTTATGCTATGATCATGATCTCTTGTAGATTGCGAAGTTAACTATTGCTATGATAATATTGATGTGATCTATTCCTCCTACATATGCATGAAGGTGACAAGTGTGCATGCTATGCTAGTACTTGGTTTAGTCGTTTTGATCTATCTTACACTTAAGGTTACTTAAACATGAGCATTATTGTGGAGCTTGTTAACTCCGGCATTGAGGGTTCGTGTAATCCTACGCAATGTGTTCATCATCCAACAAAAGTGTAGAGTATGCATTTATCTATTCTGTTATGTGATCAATGTTGAGAGTGTCCACTAGTGAAAGTGTAATCCCTAGGCCTTGTCCCTAAATACTCGCTGAGTTACTACCTGCTTGTTTACTGTTTTTACCGTGTTACTACTGCCGCAATACTACCACCATCAACTACACGCCAGCAAGGTATTTTCTGGCACCGTTGCTACTCGCTCATATATATTCATACCACCTGTATTTCACTATCTCTTCGCCGAACTAGTGCACCTATTAGGTGTGTTGGGGACACAAGAGACTTCTTGCTTTGTGGTTGCGAGGGTTGCATGAGAGGGATATCTTTGACCTCTTCCTCCCTGAGTTCGATAAACCTTGGGTGATCCACTTAAGGGAAAACTTGCTGCTGTTCTACAAACCTCTGCACTTGGAGGCCCAACACTGTCTACAGGAAAGGAGGGGGAACGTAGACATCACCTTGCCGTGGTGACGGATGCCATTGAGCACCCACTTGTTCCCCAGCTCGTCGTCGACCCAGGACCAGGAGGTCCAGGACCAGGAGCGGCCGACGCGGATGCCACTCAGATCTCGGCGAACAACGGAGCTCTGCGCACGGCTTCTTCAATCATCAACCGGCTCCGCCATCCTGACGGCGTCAGTGCCCCGGGCCGTCGTTCTAGTGCCGACAAATGGCCTCCACGCCGGGCAGTAGCTTCTCCAACAGCGAGCTCCACCCTCAAGACCCGCCTTGCTTCTCCAAGTCCAAATCGGTGAGGCCTTTTCTTGGATACATAGATGTTTAGATGTACGCTTGATGCTTCTCTATGATATATGTTTGATGATCTGTGATATATGCTTTTTTGTATATATGTGTGGTGAATTGTGCGATAAAAGCTTGTTCTTCGATATCATATGCATGGTAATAAATGGTTCCGATAGGAATATAGGATAGGCTATTCTTCAAGATAACTGAGCTCTTTTCTGGAACAAACTATGTTACTGCTAACATTTTCTTTCCTCAAATCTATGTGAAATCAAAGTACACATGAGAAAATGGTCTTACCGTCTAGCAATGAAATTATAAGAAACATGACAGAAGCAATGACTCTAAAGTTTGATAAATATTGGACTGACATACAAGGTCTAATGGGAATTGCTACTCTCCTAGATCCTAGATACAAGGATGACATGTTGAACACTTGTTTTTCTATGCTTCATGGTGTTTGTGAGGATGAGAGTGAGATCTATGTTAGAGAAGTCATCAACCTATTAAGAAAATTGCTAGAGGAATACCATGTTCATGAAGATATTCCGAAACCTCAAAATGTAGGAAGATGTACCTGCAGAGACTTATGTCAATGTTTAGTGCACGTGTGGCTAAAAGTGAGACCAACTAACAAGCGAGGTTGTTTTCACCGAGTTGGATAAATACTTGGAGGATGATTATGTTCCACTAGATACAAAGAATTTCAATGTCTTGGATTGGTGGAAGGTTGCTGGAACAAGATACCCAACACTCAGATTGATTGCAAGAGACATATATGCCATTCCAATCAGTACAATTGCTTTAGAATCTGCATTTTCTACAAGTGGAAGAGTGCTAAGTGAACATCGTAGTAGGCTTACCCCTGATTTGCTGGAAGCTTTGATGTGTTCACAAGACTGGATTAGGAATAGATACAAAGGTACATGCATAGAGCAACATCTCTAGTTATATTCCTTGTTATTTTTCATGTCTAAATTGTTGTATTCTGTTTGCTTGTAGATGATGACAATGGACAAGAAGCTAGCTTCTGGAGTGTTCTTGAAGATATTGAGGAAGGCCTCGAGGTTAGCATCTATCTCTAATACTAGTAAAATACCCATGCGTTTAAATTCGGAAGTCAATCTAATCCAAACTGCATGTGAGTCCTTGGTCTGTCTTGTGTACCGTTTAATAATACCAATCACATGACATCAATGATCGATTATTATTTAATATAGTATACTTTTAGGCCTCAAACTTTGCATAAACGATTATGAAAACATGTATATTATCCAATACTATGATAGATGAATGGATCATCAGTTATTCACTTGCTTGTTTCGGACAAGATGATGATACTACTATGATAGATGAATGGATCATCAGTTATTCACTTGTTTCGGACAGGATGATGATACTTGTATAGAACAAGCTTTCAGTCTAATCTTTTCACCTTATGCAGGGCCTGAAGCTGTAATGTTTAGTGAGTCGCAGCCTGCACTTCAGTGCTTCTACAAGTCTGAAATGATGAAGCAAAGCTTGGAGTAAAGACTGCAATTTATCTTCATTTTCGGTTCATTCGAATTATGTATTGTCATGACTCGTGTCATGTAATGGCTGAAGTTAAACTGTCAATTGATTTGTGTCATGTAATGGCTGAACTTAAACTGCTACTCCTACCATTTGTGTCATGTAATGGCTGAAACTTAAACTGCTATGTGTCCCTGTGCGGCAAAGTATTGACCCTATTTTATGTGTCCCTGTGCGGCTAAGTATTTGAACCTATATTATCTATTTCTATGACCTGTGAGTGGCTATGTGCCCAGTTTTCTCCTATTGATTTGCTGTCAATATTTTTAGCTAAGGTACTAGAGAAGTGCTGCTCAATTTTTTTTAGCCTATTGTCAGGGATGGGTAACCGCTGGTTAGCCGTTAACCCGATGGTGGTGGTTATGGTATGTGATACGTCTCAAACGTATCTATAATTTCTTATGTTCCATGCTACTTTTATGACAATACTTGAATGTTTTATACATACTTTACAGCATTATTATACATTTTCCGGCACTAACCTATTAACAAGATGCCGAAGTGCCGCTTGTTGTTTTCTCGCTATTTTTGGTTTCAGAAATCCTAGTAAGGAAATATTCTCGGAATTGGACGAAATCAACGCCCGGGGTCCTATTTTTCCACGAAGCTTCCGGAAGACCGGAGGGATAACGAAGTGGGGCCACGAGGTGGCCGGACCATAGGGCGGCGCGGCCCGAGCCCCGGCCGCGCGGCCCCGTGGTCCGGGCCCTCGCGTCGCCCCCGACCTACCCTTCCGCCTACATATAGCCTTCGTCGCGAAACCCCCGTACCGAGAGCCACGATACGGAAAACCTTCCGAGACGCCGCCGCCGCCAATCCCATCTCGGGGGATTCAGGAGATCGCCTCCGGCACCCTCGCCGAGAGGGGAATCATCACCGGAGGGGCTCTACATCATCATGCCCGCCTCCGGATTGATGCGTGAGTAGTTCATCCTTGGACTATGGGTCCATAGCAGTAGCTAGATGGTTGTCTTCTCCGCATGTGCTATCATTGTTTAGATCTTGTGAGCTGCCTAACATGATCAAGATCATCTATTTGTAATGCTACATGTTGTGTTTGGTGGGATCCGATGAATCTAGAATATTATGTCAAGTTGATTATCAATCTATCATATATGTGTTGTTTATGTTCTTGCATGCTCTCCGTTGCTAGTAGAGGCTCTGGCCAAGTTGATACTTGTAACTCCAAGAGGGAGTATTTATGCTCGATAGTGGGTTCATGCCTCCATTGAATCTGGGACAGTGACGGAAAGTTCTAAGGTTGTGGATGTGTTGTTGCTACTAGGGATAAAACATTGATGCTTTGTCTAAGGATATTTGTGTTGATTACATTACGCACCATACTTAATGCAATTATCTGTTGTTTACAACTTAATACTGGAGGGGGTGCGGACGCTAACCCGAAGGTGGATTATTTAGGCATAGATGCATGATGGATAGCGGTCTATGTACTTTGTCGTAATGCCCTGATTAAATCACATAGTAATCATCGTTGGTATGTATTGAATCTTTATTTGTCAATTGCCCACCTGTAATTTGTTCACCCAGCATGTTAGTTATCTTACTGGAGACACACCACTAGTGAACTGTGGACCCCGGTCCATTCTTTTACATCTAAATACATTCTACTGCAATCATTGTTCTTACTGTTCTTTGCAAACAAACACCATCTTCCACTCGATACGTTTAATCCTTTGTTTTCAGCAAGCCGGTGAGATTGACAACCTCACTGTTACGTTGGGGCAAAGTATCTTGATTGTGTTGTGCAGGTTCCACGTTGGCGTCGGTTTCACTGGTGTTGCGCCGCACTACACTCCTCCACCAACAACCTTCACGTGCTTCTTGGCTCCTACTGGTTCGATAACCTTGGTTTCATACTGAGGGAAACTTGCTTCTATATGCATCATACCTTCCACTTGGGGTTCCCAACGGACGTGTGCTTCGCGCGTATCAAGCTAAATTTCTGGTGCCGTTGCCGGGGAGATCAAGACACGCTGCAAGGGGAGTCTCCACATCCAATCTCTTTACTTTGTTTTTGTCTTGCTTTACTTTACTTTATTTACTGTCTTGTTTGCTTCACATTAAAAACACAAAAAAATTAGTTACTTTACTTTCTATCTTATTTACTAGTTCTATATCAAAACACAAAAAAAAAATTAGTTACTCGCATTTACTTTATTTTCCTCTTGTTTATTTCATCATGTTTCCTCCTAAGTACACTCTAAAAGACATACCGGTAGGCCGAGGGTCTATAATTGGAAGAGATAATATAGAAGATTTTTTCACTCATGTTAGTATAGCTGAAGATTTTGAAGATAGACACTTGGTAGAACTTGCTCCTACTTATGAAATTACTGCTGCTTCTCTAGTACACATGTTGGAAACTAAATTTGTTAATCTCAATCCTATAATTCAGCATATGTTTCTTACACTCTCTGATATGGAGGAAGGAGAAAAGAAAGATTTTGTCTTAGAAACCCTTCTTAAAGAATTTGGTGGTGTAGCAAGAGAGGCTAGAAAAGTCTTTATTAAATATAAAATGCTTGGCTCTTACACCAACTTTGCTAGTACCCTTGAAAGTATGGACATTGATAGGATAAAGTACACTAATAATGTTAATGATGGAGGGGATATTAAGACATCAATACCTTGCAAGCTTGTAGGAATGTTCGAGGCACTAGAAAAGAATTTTGATTGGATTGTTCCTGAAAATTTGTTTGATGAGAATAGCAAGCCTAAGAATAATGAAAAAGGAGCCTCTGAAACTTACATAGATAAGATAACATGCATTGTGGAGGAAACTCCCAACACCCCTGGTAATAATGTTGATGCTCCATCTCTTGAAAATACTTGATTTGCACTTTCTGCGCCTAGCTGAAAGGCGTTAAAGAAAAGCACTTCTTGGGAGATAACCCAAGTTTTTATTTACTATATTGTTGAGTCTTGGAATTTGTTTACTACTGTAGCAACCTCTCCTTATCATGTTTTTGTGCCAAATAAAGTTTCTATGTTAAAGTTGATGCTAGATTTGGATTGCTGCGCAGAAGTATCTGTAAAAAAATCAAAAAAATCTGCCAATTTACGAGCGTGATCCTAAGATATGTACGCAACTTTCATTAGTTTTGAGTTTTTCCGTTTGAGCAAGTTAAGTGTCCCTGCAAAATTCGTCTTTACGGACTGTTCTGTTTTTGACAGATTCTGCCTTTTGTTTCACATTGCCGCTTTTGCTATGTTTAATGAGTTTCTTTGTTCCATTAACTTTCAGAAGCTTTGTACAGGGCATTTGTGAAAAAGTGGTTCGAAACGCACCCTCCTAGTTAGGGTTTCTGGCTCCGGAGGCGATCACGATCGCGCCGTGAGATCTCTTTGTACCTCGTCGCTGATCCGTCGTGGATTGTTTCCTGCTCTCGCCCGGTCCCGTATCTCTCTCCGCTTCTACCTACACAAGCCTCGTCGTTCCTCCTTCTCGTGAGTGGCGGCGTCCTTGCTAGGGTTTAGGCGGTAGCGAATCTTGGAGGCCATGTCGGATGCTGGCGGCTCTGGATCGGTTAAGGATTCAGAAGCTGACATTGATGACCTGCTCATGCACCTGGATCTACGTGATGATGAACTCGATGATGTTGAAATTGGGGCTGATGCGGTTAAGGAATTCGAAAAGGATGCTCGCTGGTTGGCAATCGGCAAGGTTCACACCAAGAGAAGTTTCAGCGCTGATGCTCTGTTTGGGAAGATGAAAGCTATTTGGAATCTCTCTCAAGATCCAATCTGTAGGGAGGTTGGAGAAAATTTGTTTGTGTTTCAGATGCATTGCCTGGGTGATTGGAAGAAGGTAGTCCACCAGGGGCCCTGGACTTTTCGCGGATGGGCAGTACTCATTGAGGATTATGATGGCCGGGTAGACCCTGGGAAGATCTCCTTTGGGGGTTTGTTTGTCTGGGCTCAAATTCATGGTATTCCGGAGTTATACCGTAAGGTTCATGTTGTGGATGATCTAGCCCGTCGGATTGGAAAGACAAAGGAGGTTCAGATGTCTCCGAAATTGTTCTATGAAGGGAACTATGTCAGAATTCGTGTGCTTGTTGAAGTTTCACGCCCTCTGACCCGAGTTGTGTCTCTCAATATTGAGGGGGAGGGGAAGAAGAGACTGCTGGTCAAATACGAAAAAATTCCGTTCTTCTGTAAGCACTGTGGTCTGTTGGGGCATAATCATGAGGAGTGTGGGGATGGAGTCTGGACTAAAAAAGAGCTGCAATATGGTGATTTTATGCTTGCTTCTCGACGTGCAAACCTACAGAATGTTGAGCCGCTTCCTTTCAATCAACGTGGTCGTGGAGGTCATTTTGGCAGGGGTGCATACGCTGATTCCCGTAAGCCGTCATCTCAAGATGCCTCGCTTGATGAAGGGGATGAATTGTTGGACTCCGCCTCTAGTCCTTTGAAACCTACGGCTATGGAAACTTCTGGAGAAAATGATACGGGTGCCAGGAAACAGCTGGAATTTGATACTGACCTGGAGGAAGGGCTGGCCCTGGCCGGTCCATCAGAAGTTGGGGATCTTGAAGAAGTTCCCCCGCCACCCCCTTCTTATACTAATCCTCGCGATCGCACCAAGATACGGAAGACTGCAGCAAATAATGACTTGGCAACATCGGCGGCCTCCTCCGAGGAGGACCGCCGAGCCCAATGACGACATTAGGTTGGAACAGTCGGGGTCTGGGGTTGCCGGCGACTGTTCAAGAGCTCGTCTGTCTAGTGCAGACATACAAGCCCTGCTTAGTTTTCATCTGTGAGACTAGGCAAAGTAAAGAAAGAGTGGAAAATCTCAGATTTAGGATTGGCATGAAATACTGCTTTCAAGTTCAAGGTGATGGGAAAGGCGGCGGCATTGCACTCTACTGGACGGAGGATGTCACTGTGGAGCTCCTCTCCTTTAGCAAACGGCATATCGATGTGCATATCAGCGGCGGCCCCTATGATCATATGTGGAGAGGCACCTTCATCTATGGGGAGCCAAAGGCTAGCAATCGGCATCACACGTGGACAAAACTACGACAGATAAAGAGTCGCTCTGATAAACCATGGTTGATCTTGGGGGATTTTAATGAGGCTATGTGGCAAGAGGAACATTTCTCTAAATCTGCTCGGTCGGAGCGCCTTATGATGGACTTCCGTGAGGTTCTATCGCACTGTGACCTGTATGATATTGGATTCGTTCGAGCCCCGTGGACTTTTGATAACAAGAGGAAGGGTGACCAGAACGTTAAGGTTCGGCTGGATAGAGCCGTGGCGTCACCCTCGTGGTCTGCCCTGTTCCCGGAGCTTCGATTGCGGCATATCACATCATCTCGGTCGGACCACTGCCCAATTCTGCTTTCGGCGGATGAAGTGAGTGGGTGTAGATCAAACAAGCCAATAAGAAGATACGAGGTGGTCTGGGAACGTGAGCCTTCCTTGGCGGCGGCTGTAGAGGAAGCTTGGTCACGGCGCATCCCTGGCAGCGATTTGGGTGCTGTTGAGCACTCGTTCAATGAGATTATGAATAACTTGCAGCGGTGGCGCAAGATCCATTTTAAGTCAATACCAAAATAAATTGAGAGGAAACGTATTATGCTCGAGGAACTACGTCCCTTAACTGATGATGCTAGTGTTGCAGCCCGCGTCGGTTTGGAGAAGGAAATGGATGAGCTGTTATATAGGGAGGAAATCATGTGGATGCAATGCTCCAGGATTGCTTGGTTGCGCGAGGGTGATCGGAATACTAAATATTTTCACCGGCGTGCGTCGTGGAGGAGGCGCAAGAATAGGATTCGGAGATTGAGAAGGGAAGATGGTTCGTGGACTTCTGATCCGGGTGAGATGGAAAATTTAGCCAGGGATTTTTTCCAGAAGTTATATACTAGAGAGGACTTTATCCAGACGGCCCCTGTCATTGATACTATGAGGACTTGCATCGATGCGGATTTGAACGATAGACTTTGCGCACCGTTTTCAGAAAAGGAGATCAGCGATGCCCTCTTCCAGATTGGCCCTCTCAAGGCCCCAGGGCCAGACGGGTTTCTTGCTCGGTTCCTGCAACGAAATTGGGACCTACTGAAGGAAGAGGTGATTCATGCTGTTCAGGTGTTTTTTGCTACTGGTATTATGCCTGAAGAAGTAAACGACACTGCTATTGTGTTAATCCCAAAGAAAAATGACCCAGAAAGTCTTAAGGACTTCCGGCCTATAAGTCTCTGCAAGGAATCTTTAAGGTGGTTTCGAAGTGTTTGGTGAATAGGTTGAGACCCGTTCTCCAGGATATTATTTTGCCTTCACAGAGTGCATTCATACCAGGACGCCTTATTACTGATAACGCCCTGATGGCCTTTGAGTGCATACACTCAATTCAGACGGGTTCGATTTGCTCGGAAGAAATTTTGTGCTTATAAGTTGGATATGGCTAAGGCTTATGATCGTGTTGATTGGCGGTTTTTGGAAGGGGTTTTAGCGAAGTTGGGCTTTCACAGTCAATGGATTCGGTGGGTGATGGCGTGCGTTATCACCGTTCGATATTCAGTTCGCTTTAACGGAAATATGTTGGACCCCTTTACCCCATCGCGTGGCATACGCCAAGGTGATCCTCTTTCGCCTTATTTGTTCCTGTTTGTCGCTGACGGCTTGTCTTGTCTTATTCGGAAGGAAGTTGAAGCTGGGGCCCTACATGAGCTACAGATTTGTCGCCGAGCCCCGGGTATATCTCACCTGCTATTCGCATACGATTGTCTCTTATTCTTTGAGGGTTCGGTGGATCAGGAAAATGTCATCAAATCCATCCTAGACATCTATGAACAAGGTACAGGGCAATTGGTTAGTCTGGGCAAATGTTCTATCATGTATGGCGTTAACTGTACGGATGTAGTGCAAGAGCAAATCAAGGGAATTCTGAAGTATGATACCACCTGCTTTGAAGAGAAATACTTTGGGCTGCCGGTTCCTGATGGACGTATGACTAAAGGGAAATTTAAGTCGACTAAAGGGAAGTTCTCTAAACATGCTAGTGACTGGTCTGGTAAGTATATGTCATCAGGGGCAAAGGACATCTTGATTAAGTCCGTCTTACAGTCTGTGTCTACGTATGCCATGGGAGTTTTCAAATTTCCTACTGGCTTAATTGATGATTTGGAGCGCATTATTCGCGACTTCTGGTGGGGTGATGAGACCAACAAAAGGAAAATGCATTGGTTGGCCCGGGATAAAGTTACTAGGCCAAAGGGGCATGGTGGCATTGGCTTTCGCGATCTCCATGTGTTCAACCAAGCTCTGTTGGCTCGCCAGGCTTGGCGTCTAATTCAGTTTCCTGATAGCCTATGTGCGAGGTTGCTCAAAGCTAGATACTACCCCTCTGGTCACCTGTTGGATACGGCTTTCATCCAAAACCAGTCTCAAACTTGGCAGGGTATTGTGCATGGCCTTGATCTATTGAAGGAAGGTATCATTTGGCGAATTGGCACAGGGTCTAGCGTTAAAAAATTTCGAGACAATTGGATTCCTAGGCCGGGAGCTCTCAAACTGGATGGGAGAAGAGGTTTTTCGCGTCGCAAGTGGGTTTCGGAACTTATTAACCAAGGAACCAGAACGTGGGATGTGGCTGCTGTCAGCGATTGCTGTCTGCCGCATGATGCTGACACGATTCTCGGTATCAAATTACCTGCTCGTGCGACCGACGATTTCATAGCCTGGAGTGGAGAGCACAATGGCCTTTTCAGTGTTCGGTCTGCGTATCGTATTGGGCTGCAGGCTAGACTTACCTCTCTCTCTGGCGGACAATCAAGTGCCGGGCCTTCTGGTGAACGGAAAATTTGGGACCTCGTTTGGAAAGCTGCTGTTCCACCGAAGCTCAGGGTCTTTGCCGCGCCTGGAAGGTCGCATCGGACTCTCTGGGAACTAAACAGAATCTAAATCGGCGTATTGCCACGGTGGTTCCGACGTGCTCGTTATGCGGCTGTAAGGCTGAAGACTCACACCATGCGCTAATTGCATGTACCCTGGCTCGGGCTCTCCGAGAAGAGCTGCGTGTGCACTGGTCACTTCCTGATGAGTCCGCCTTCGAAGTGAATCATGATGAATGGATCTTTACGCTCCTGGGTAATGCCACTAAGGACCAACGGCCCAGGATAATATTTCTGCTGTGGCGGGTCTGGCACCATCAAAATAATATCGTGCACGGGGATGGAAAGGCATCGGTCTCAGCCTCTGTACCGTACCTAGTGAATTACCATCGCTCTTTTATAGGGGTTGGGGATGAGGCGATTAAGGCGGTGTCCTGGTCACCCCCGCCATTTGGCTCTATCAAGGTTAATGTTGATGCAGGTTGGGATGCCACGTCAAAAATGGCGGGCATTGGTGTCATCATCCGCGACCACCTGGGACAGCATGTCCTTGCTGATTGGAAGCCAATTACGGGATGCGCAAGTGCACAAGAGGCGGAAGTCATTGCTTGCCTAGAAGGTCTCTGACACCTGACGGCCATTCGTCGTTGGCATGCTTCTTTGGAGTCTGATTGTTCTTGCGCGGTGCATGTGATAATGGATGATACGGTGGTGCATGCCCCGGACTGGACCACGATTTTAGAGGCTCGTGAACTGTTGAAGATCTTTAGCGATATCTCCTTAGCTAAAGTAGATCGGAGTCAGAATGGTGTTGCTCATGTACTAGCACAATTAGGAAAATCTGGCTTCTCGGGTTGTATGAGTGACTCAGTCCCTGACTACGTTCGGGATCTGATCACTGCGGATTGTATGAACACTGTGTAATCTCCGGGCAGCAGGTTTCTTACGCACTCTTTTCCTTACCAGGGTACCTAAGGGGACTGGAAGGTTTTTAATGAGGCGGCCTGCTGCTTTT
The DNA here is from genome assembly GCF_022539505.1 of Lolium rigidum. NCBI lineage: Eukaryota > Viridiplantae > Streptophyta > Magnoliopsida > Poales > Poaceae > Lolium > Lolium rigidum. The sequence continues at coordinate 149,948,692 of NC_061510.1, forward strand.
ATAATATAAGTGTTCTTACGTCAAAAAAAAACTTTCAGAAGCTTTGTGCAATGTCCAGAAGTGTTAAGAATGATTGTGTCACCTCTGAATATGTGAATTTTTAATTATGCACTAACCCTCTAATGAGTTTGCTTGAAGTTTGGCGTGGAGGAAGTTTTCAAGGGTCAAGAGAAGAGGATGATATACTATGATCAAGAAGAGTGAAAGGTGGTTCATCCCTGCATATTTTAAGAAGACTCAAGCATCTAAGCTTGGGGATGCCCAAGGCATCCCCTTCTTCATCGACAACATTATCAGGTCACTTCTAGTGAAACTATATTTTTATTCCATCACATCTTATGTTCTTTACTTGGAGCGTCGGTTTGCTTTTATTTTCGTTTTGGTTTGAATAAAGTTGGATCCCATCATTCTTATATTGGAGATATTACGCTCTGCTTTTTCATATGGAACACTTGTGTTCTTAATTGTGCTTTAATGTTCATGGCGAAGGCTGAAATTGCTTCGTTAAATTGCTATTTGGTTGGAATCAGAAAATGCTGCATATGGTTTGGAATAACTTGGCAATTGTTTGAGCTCTCATAGATCATGTTTAAGCTCTTGCATCATGTAGTTTAATCTATTAATGAAGAACTACCGTAGAGCTTGTTAAAATTTGGTTTGCATGATTGGTCTTTCTAAGTCTAGATATTTTCGGGTAAAGTGTTTGAACAACAAGGAAGACAGTGTAAAGCCTTATAATGCTTGCAATATGTTCTTGTGTAAGTTTTCGTTGTATCTGTTCATACTTGTGTTTGCTTCAAACAACCTTGCTAGCCCAAACCTTGTACCGAGAGGAAATGCTTCTCGTGCATCCAAACACCTTGAGCCAAAACCTATGCCATTTGTGTCCACCATATCTACCTACTATGTGGTATTTTTCTGCCATTCCAAAGTAAATTACTTGAGTGCTACCTTTAAAATTTCATTCCTTTATCTTTGCAATATATAGCTCATGGGACAAATAGCTTAAAAACTATTGTGGTGATGAATATGTAGTTATGTGTCTTAGTTCTTATAAGTTGCTTGTTGAGCGGTAACCATGTTTCTGGGGACGCCATCAACTTTTTACCATTGTTGCATATCATGTGAGATGCTATGCATGTTCGCCTTGTCTGAAGTAAGTGCGATTTCATGATCAAATGGTTTGAGTATGCATATGTTAGAGAAGAACATTGGGCAGCTAACTAAAGCCATGTATCATGGTGGAAGTTTCAGTTTGGACATACAACCTCATTTGTCGGGGGGAAGACCCCGGGTAGGGCAATGGACGCGGAGCGGCCGGCTTGAGGTTGGCCGGCTCGCGGCAAAGGCCGGCTGAGGAGCAGCCGGCTGGAGCCGTGGCCGGCTGCCTCGGGAGCCGGCTGGCTCTAAGTCCTAGCCGGCCTGGCTGCGGCCTTCAACGCCGTGGCCGGGCCGGCTTCTACAAGCCATATCCGACTGGGGTTTGTACCTCAGACCGACTCGAGGCTGGCGAGTCTTGCCCTAGAAGGAACTGGGTAGGTGAGCCGGGTTCAAAGGTCCACGCTGACCTCATCTCCCGTAAAGTACGGGGCACTGTAGAGCAGCGAGTGCCACGCGCCGGACAAGGCCATCATGGCGTACGTCGAGCCGTACGCGCTACAGAGCATGATGACGACAACACAGCACCTCCCACGCCGCTGACCTGAGCAGGCGGATGGGACGTGCCACTACGCTCAACGGCTCCCTGGCGTCAGCGCCTCGGGAAGGGACGGGAGCCGAAGCCGGCCATGCTGGCCACTAGACCTTAGGGACTTATCTGTAAAGTGCCGGTGCCTATATAAGCCGGGCTACCCCCCTCGTGCGGGGGAGGATGGATCAGTTCTCATTCACTAGTCTTAGAGCTGCCCTGTGAGAGAAACCTTCGTCTACCTTAGCCTCCCAGGAGCAGCCGGATATACAGCTCAAGGAGCACCATTGTACTGTGTGATCATCTTATACACTCATAGCAGGAGTAGAGGTGTTACCTCCATCGGAGGGCCTCGAACCTGGGTACGTCGCCGTGTCGCTCGTGCCCATACCCGCATCCGGATACCGCCGTGAGACCACTAGGAACCACCTCGATTAGCCACCCTATGGCATATGCCGTGATGATCCCACGACATTTGGCGCCCACCGTGGGGCCTTCAGCGTCCGCGGCCGGTGTCTCCATCCGGACGGGCCTCACCACCACCACCGGCGAGAGGGTCGCTTCAGGCTTGGTCTGGAGATTCGGCTCCCTCGACTGCGTCAGCGACAACGCTGGCTGCTTCGCCGACCGGCCATTCCCCGCCGGCGGCAACATCATCAGCTTCGGCGGCTTCGACGTCTACGTCGCCACCATCGCACCACCGCGCTACCCGCGCGAGATCGTGCGCTGTGCAAGCCCTCCCCCTGGAGCCGGCGCCGGCCTCACCACCACCGGCCCTTGCATCATGCGAGAGGTCATGGCCACCGGCGACGACGCCGGAGGCAAGTCCACGCGCATCCGCGGTCCTGAGTTGGAGCGCAACAAGGACACCGGCGCATCCGCCTCGGGCGCAAAGGCGCCGCCACCACCGTCCCGGCTGGAGGAAGTCCAGGCAAAGCTGAGCACCCCGCTCACGCCTGGTGCCGACCCCACCACCATCGAGAAGGACCTGGAGGAGCACCGCCAGCTCCTCCTCAAGCAAACAGAAGAGCTGGCTGCTGCAAAGCGCCAGTGGGAGATCTCCCAGCGCGAGTTCAACCGCGCCCACGGCCTCACGCCCGCCGGCGACAACCCAAGCCGAGCCGGCCAGATCCGCCGAAGAGGAGGCGGCCTGGGCGCAGAGATCGCCCGGGACGGCGCAGCATCGCCGGCTCCGTCTACGGAGCTACCCATCTACAACACCCCCGACAAGAACATGCTCGCGGCTGAAGCCGCCGCAGAAGAGCTGCACCGCCTCGAAGGCGCAGAGTTACGCCGCCAAGCCGAGCGGGTGACCGAGCTGCTGAAGGCGGCCAACCGGCTGACCAAGGACCCCAGGTACGCCCATGCCCCTAGAGCTTCTCACGCTCGCGGCGCTGCAGGCAACGACCGAGATGGTCCGAGGGACACGGCCGAGTCCACCTCCCCCGCACCAAGCCGGCGAGCCGACAGCCGGAACACCCACGCGAGTTCCAGCCGCACAAGCCGGCCGCCCAGTGGCAACAGCGGCCGCAGCCGGCCACCTTCAAGCCGGCACGACGACGAAGAGTACGAGTACGAGAGGCCATCCACCATCAAGCATCACGCGGCTCCAGAGGCCAGCGGCCAGCGCCAGCCGGCTCGTTCCCGGCTGGGCCCGCGCGTCGAGCCGGCAGACGCCAGAGATCGCCTCGACCGGCTGGTCGAATCCCGCATCGCGGAGGAAGAAGGGCCAGCCGGCCCCAAGTGCTTCGGGCCGCGGATCATCAACGAGCCCATGATTGACGGCTTCCGGCTCCCCGCGACACGCCCAAGTACGACGGCACGGCCAAGCCGGAGGACCGGCTGCAGGACTACTCCCACTGCGGTCGGCATCGCCAAGGGCAACAAGCGGCCGGGCCGTGCGCTACTCCCCTCATGCTGCTCGGCTCCGCCCGCACCTGGCTCAACAACCTGCCGGCCGGCAGCATCAACGGCTGGCTCGATTTCGAGGCGGCTTTCATCGAGCAACTTCACCGGCACCTACCGCCGGCCGGGTCGCCCCCAACGGCTTGAGATGTGCAAGCAGGGCGCGGACGAGACGGACCGTGCATACCCGACGCGCCGGTGCGAGATGCGCAACTCCTGCGAGGGAGTGCACGAGATCCGAGCGGTCGGCTTCTTCATGGCCGGCTGCCGGCAAAACACCATGCTCGTGGCACAAGCTGCGCCGCGATGAACCCAAGACGATGGCTGCCTTGATGGCCATCGCGGACAAGTATGCGCCGGCTGAAGGAACCAGCGAGCACGCCGGCTGAGATTTCGCCGGCTCCATCCAGGAGGGACAACAACAAGCCGGCCGAGGGCGGCCACCATGGCAGCCGGCGGGACAACTACCGCGGCAAGAGGCACGGCGACCAGTCGGACCGCCGGTACGGCTCCGCCCACGTGGCAGCCGTGTCAGACCACGCGGCGGCTGGCGGAAGCCGGCGCCAGAAGCAGACGGACCGGCCCTGGAAGCCAAAGTACACCTTCGAGCAGATGCTCGACTCGCCGTGCAAGTACCACAGCGGCAAGAACCCCTCCAACCACTCCACCCGCGACTGCCACTTCATGAAGCGGCTGACGAGCGGCGAGCCCCTTCCGCCTCCACCCCCACCTCCACCAGCCGGCGGGCCGGGTGGCCAAGCCGGCGCAGAAGCCAACAACCTCGAGCACCACGAGGCTAACCAAGTGCACCATGGCGGCCGGTACCTGGCTGAGGATGCCACCTACATCATCTTCACCACCGAGCCCGAGGACAAGACGAGCCAGCAACGCCGTTCCCTCGAAGTCAACGCGGTCATGCCGCCGGTCCCCCAGTACCTAAACTGGTCAGAGCAGGCCATCACTTTTGATCGCCGCGACACACCGGCTGTCCTGCCAAAGCCGGGCAGCTACGCCATGGTCCTCGACCCCACCCTCGGCACAACCCGGCGCAGCGTGCGTTTCTCGCGTGTCCTCATCGACGGGGCAGCGGCATCAACATCCTCTACCGCGACACCGCCCGCAAGTTGGGCATCCAGGAGGCCGAGTTGCGCCCCACCCCCACCGTCTTCCATGGCATCGTGCCAGGCCACTGCTGCCAGCCGATTGGCCGGATCACCCTGGAGGTCATGTTCGGCAAGCCGGACAACTTCCGCACGGAGAACATCGAGTTCGAGGTGGTGGACCTCGTGAGTCCCTACCACGCGCTCCTGGGCAGGCCGGCCTTGACCAAGTTCATGGCGGTGCCCCACTATGGGTACCTGAAGATGAAGCTACCTGGCCCTAAGGGGGTCATCACCGTAGCCGGCGACTACCGCCGCTCCATGGACTGCGCCACGCAGAGCTCCAAGATGGCCCAGACGCTGGTCATCGCCACAGAGAAGCAGCTCATCCACGACGCCGTTGCCTTGGCCAAGGCCGCGCAGGCGGACATGCCGGCTGTGGGCAACCCGGCTGGGACGACTCACTTCCAGCCGGCCGACAACACCAAGAGGATCCTCGCTCGACCCGGCCCAGCCGGACAAGTACGTCACCATCGGTGCCGGCTTGAGCAGCAAATAGGAAAGCGAGCTCACCAGCCTTCCTCCGTGAGAATCGGGACATCTTCGCATGGTCTCCAAGGGACATGCCGGGTGTGCCGAGGAGTTGGCTGAGCACCACCTCCACGTCGGGCTCGAAGCCAAGCCGGTGAAGCAGCCTCTCGGGCGCTTCGCCGAAGAACGAAGGAAGGCCATCGGTGAAGAAATTGCCCGGCTCCTAGCTGCCGGCTTCATCATGGAAGTACCGCACCCGGACTGGTTGGCGAACCCGGTCCTGGTTTTGAAGAAGAACGGCTCCCGGCGCATGTGTATCGACTACACCAGCCTCAACAAGGCGTGCCCGAAGGACCCCTTCCCCCGCCGCGCATAGATCAAGTTATAGACTCGATCGCCGGCTGTGAACTGTTGTCTTTCCTAGATGCCTACTCGAGGCTACCACCGCATTCCTTTGAATCCGGCTGATCAAATAAAGACTTCGTTCATTACCCCGTATGGGGCTTATCGCTACACGACTATGCCATTCGGCTTGAAAAATGCGAGCGCCACCTACCAAAGGTGCATGCAAAAGTGTTTGCAGGATCAGATCGGCAGAAATGTTCACGCATACGTGGATGATGTCGTTGTAAAAACCAAGGAGATGCCTACCCTCCTTGATGACTTGAGAGAAACCTTCACCAATCTGCGAAGATTCCGGATGAAGCTCAACCCGGCCAAGTGCACGTTCGGCGTACCAGCCGGCCAACTCCTGGGCTACCTCGTCTCTCAGCGAGGAATCGAAGCCAACCCAGAGAAGATCAGTGCCATTGAGAAGATGGAGCTGCCGCAGTGCCTCAAGGACGTCCAGAAGTTCACCGGATGCCTGGCCTCCTTGAGCCGCTTCGTCGGCCGGCTGGGGAGAAGGCACCGCCCTCGTATCAATTGATGAGGAAGGCGGACAAGTTCGTCCGGTCACCGCGAGCGGATGAAGCCTTTCGTGACTTAAAGCGCGTGCTCTCAACCGCGCCAATCCTTGCAACGCCGGGTTCAATGGAGCCGATGCTGTTGTACATCGCAGCCACCAACCGAGTGGTTAGCGTTGTCCCGGTGGTGGAGCGCAAAGAAGCAGCCAACGAGGAGCAGCCGGTTCGGCGCCCGATCTACTATCTCGGCGAGGTGTCTGTCCCAGATCGAGCGGAACTACCCCCACTACCGGAAGGTCACCTACGGCGTGTACATGGCGGCCAAGAAGCTCAAGCACTACTTCCAAGAGCACCCCATTAGGGTGGTGGCCACAGCGCCCTTGGCGGAAATCATCGGCGAGCAAGGATGCCAACGGCCGGGTTGCCAAGTGGGCCCCGGAGCTAGCCGCCCACACCATCCTCTACGAGCCGCGCACGGCCATCAAGTCGCGGATCCTCGCGGACTTCTTCGTCGACCGGGCCGAGATGCAATACCTGCCGCCCGTACCGACTCCACGCACTCGGAAGCTGCACTTCGACGGCTCGAAGATGCGAAACGGCTTGGGAGCCGGCATCGTCGTCACTTCCCCCAAGGGAGATCGGCTGGACTATGTCCTCGCAGATCCACTTCGCCGCATCCAACAATGTGGCGGAGTACGAAGCGCTCATCCATGGGCTGAAGCTGGCCAAGGAGATTGGCGTGCGTCGCATCCTCTGCTTCGGCGACTCCGACTTGGTTATACAGCAAGCATCGGGCGACTGGGACGCGAAGGACGCCAACATGGCCTCATACCGCTTCCACGTCCAGCAGCTATCCGGCTTCTTCGATGGCTGTGAATTCCACCATGTGCCACGAGCAAACAATGAGGCGGCGGATGCCCTATCCAAGATTGGCTCGACCCGGCAAGCCATTCCGCCGGGCGTTGCCCCGGCGATTCTCAAGAAACCGTCCATCATACCGTCACCGGACTCGGATTCCATATTCGTGCCGGCCGACCCGGGAGGCTTCTCAGCCGAACCCGGGGGCTTCATTGCCCAAGTCGGGGGCTTATCAGCCAAACCCGCCGGCTTCTCAGCCGAACCCGGGGGCTTATCGGTCCAACGCGGGGGCTTCTCAGCCAAACTCGGGGGCTTATCAGCCAAACCCGCCGGCTTCTCAGCCGAACCCGGGGGCTTCATTGCCCAAGTCGGGGGCTTATCAGCCAAACCCGCCGGCTTCTCAGCCGAACCCGGGGGCTTATCGGTCCAACGCGGGGGCTTCTCAGCCAAACTCGTGGGCTTATCAGCCAAACCCGCCGGCTTCACAGCCGAACCCGGCGACCACGCGAGTCGAAACCGGAAGCTCCGAAGATGGAGGCCTTGGTGGTTAGCGTGTTTGAAATAAAATGCGTACCATCATGGGCACAAGAATTCCTCTCCTACCTCACCGATGGTGTGCTGCCCAAGGACAGGGTTCAAGCCGTGGCGGATTGAGAGAAGGGCCAAGGCCTATACAATCATCAACCACGAGCTGTACAAACGCAGCGTAAGTGGGGTGTTCCGACGGTGCGTCGAGCCGGCCGAAGGGATTGAACTCCTACGGGAAATCCACCGGGGAGAGTGCGGCCATCACGCCTCCTCCGGAGCCATAGTGGCCAAAGCTTTCCGGCACGGGTTTTACTCGGCCGACTGCGCTCGCAGACGCGAAGACTTGGTGAAGAAGTGCAACGGCTGCCAGCGCTTCGCAAAGCAAAGGCAAACGCCGGCTTCCGCCCTAAAAACCATCCCCATCACCTGGCCGTTTGCCGTATGGGGCTTGGATATGGTGGGCCCATTCAAGACAGCCCGAGGCGGCATGACGCATCTCTTGGTGATGATTGATAAATTCACTAAGTGGATCGAGGCCAAGCCGATCAAGAAGCTGGATGGCTCCACAGCTAGTCCACATTCCTCAAGGAGATAATCGCGAGATACGGCTACCCACATAGCATCATCACCGACAACGGCAGCAACTTCGCCGAAGGCATTTTCAAGCGCTATTGTGGGGAGATGGGGATCCGAATGGACCTGTCATCCGTAGCACACCCGGAGACCAACGGCCAAGTGGAGAAGGCAAACGGCTTGATCCTAGCCGGCATCCGGCCTCGGGCCGGTGGAGCCGCTTGAGCGCTCAACCGGCCGCCTGGATTGAAGAGCTGCCCGAGCGTGCTCGTGGAGCCTGCGCACAACGCCAAACCGCTCGGTCGGCTTCACGCCCTTCTTCCTCGTATACGGGGCCGAAGCCGTCCTCGCCGACCGACATCGAGCACGATGCGCCAAGGATCAAGCTATACACGAAGCTGAAGCCAAAGAAGC
>NC_061510.1:149957292-150022141 GCF_022539505.1 Lolium rigidum
AGGCCCACTACCCGAAGAATAAGAAGATTCGGGAGCCCAGGATGTATTTAAGGAAAAGATAGAGTTGTAATAGGAAGTGTTATTTGTAATCTGGCGGGATGAGTTAGAAACCGTCCCGGACTCTGTAACTTATACAAAACGAAACCCTCAGCTCCACCTCTTATATAAAGGGGGAGTCGAGGGACGAGGAGATCATCGAATCATTGTCTGCAAACCCTAGTTTTCATATTCGTCGAGTACTTTTCGGCTGAAACCTTCGAGATCTACTTGCCCTCTACTTCTAACTAAACCCTAGCCTACAATCCATAGGCATTGATAAGTTAATCCCTTGTCAGGTATTGCGAGACAGCCGCAAAATCCCTCGAATTGGATCTGACTAAATCCGGGTTTTAATTGAACTGATTCATAGGATCGCAACAAGATAATTTCTATATTACGATTATGCAAAAAAAAAACAAATCCAAAATAGGGAATTTAGAATAAAATAAAAAACCCTATATTATGCTCAAGGAAAGTAGATGTATATAGGAGCTTACACCCTAAAAAAAATACACTAGTTTCTAAAATTGCAATTTTTTTTTCTAATATCTAGACGAATAAATAGATTAACCTAGCTTAAAACAACAACGATTAATTACTCTTGCTATAAAACAGGCACTTGTTACACAACAACCCGTTAGAGAAAGAGCCAAGCAAGGGGGACAATGAGTAGGAGAAATGGAAGTTTGGAGGGCGAATCTCGTCTTATTTATTCTTTTTTTTTATGTTATGTATCCGTTTTTTTATTCTTTTTTATTTCTTAACTTAAGCTATTTACGAGTATCTTGTCTAAATAGTTTCGCCGGATGGTCAGTCTGTGCTGTAGTTGCGACAAAGGGGTTATTTCTGTGTAAATCGCCGAGGTCTAAATGTACGTACATGTCAGTGGGAGGCCGTTATAGCACCATGTGGAATTATTGAGATACGAGCAAACCGTGGGAATGTTCATGTTCTGTAGATAGCTTAATTATGCGTGACAGTTCAGCAGACTAATTGATAAACATGGCAGTCGGCTGTATTTTGCCTCTTGCATGCGCATATGGTTTTTGGCTTCCAGCTCTTTAAACCAGGTGGTTGCCTAATCAAGCTCCTGAATTGCTCCTCTTACGGTGGGAAGAAAAGTCAGAGAAAACTAAGCAAAGTCATGGTATGCTACCATTAAACACCTAATTTTGTACTGTAGCATAAAATATCTAAACTATTTTTTCTGCATCATAATTTTGGTTGCAAGTAATAACCTGCGACTACATACCTTAAATTTACATATATATAAGTTGATTTGAATTATATTAGTAGAATTAAATAGTATAAATTTGAAGAAGGAAAGAAAGTACTGTAACTTCTCTAGCTTTCTTTCTCAACGTTAGAGCATCTCTATTCGCGTCTCCCAAATCACCCCCCAAACGCGACCGGATCAAGCGTTTGAGACACTTTTTCTTCATGCCGTGTTTGGAGGACGTTGCTCCCGCGTCTCCCAAACGAGACCCCAAATCAACAAAAATGCACAAAAATAAAGGTTTTCAATCCAATTTAATTATACTTTACAAGTTTGAATGAAAACGTCTAGATTATCTGACCCTAGCCTACTAGCCGCCCGGCGCTGCGTTCGACGGCCCCGCCGCATCGTCGCCTCCCCTCCGCCGCAGCTCCTGCTCTGCACGCCGCCTCTCCCTGTGAAGCGTGACGAGAAGACGTGGCTGCTCGTTCGCCGTGTCGTCGCCTACCCTCCCCAGCTGCTCCTGCTGGAGGGAGAGTTCGACGACACGGCGAACCTTCTCCTCTTCGCGGGCACGGACGTCATCCTGTAGCTTCTTCTGCGACTCGAACGACTAGAGGAGCGCATGTTGCTGCGCCACCTCCTCCCCTGGGTCTGGCCCGTCATCGTCGGACCAATCGAAGTCATCGTCGTCCTCCTCCTCCCCCTCCGCCTCCTCCTCCTCCTCCATTTGTGCCACCGCAGCCGCCGCCAACGCATCCGCCTCCGTCGCCCAGGCCGCCGTTTCCGCTGCCGCCGCCGCCTCCCGCAGCTGCTGCTCCAGCGCCTCCTGCCGCTGCCGTTGATAGAGCTCCCGCATCCGCTCCTGCAACTCATCCATGCGCCTGCGCTCGTACAACTCGTCCGCACACCGCCGCAGCTCCATCCCGCTCTGCACGCCACCACTCACCCATCTCCTCCGCCCGGTGCCGGCGCGCCTCTTCCGCCGTGGCGGCGTTGACCACCGCCATGGTGTCCGCCAGCATCGCCTCCTCCTATGCTTCGTTCTCCGCAGCCTCCGGGTCAACGTCGAACTCCTGTGGTGGTGGAGATGGAGGTGGAGGTGAAGACGGTGGTGGAGGCAAGTGGCTCTCGCTGGCGCAGTTCATCATTGGGTAGGTGGTGCGTAGGCGACGAGGCATGTGTTTGCGGCGGAGAAAGGGATGTCGGCGGCTGTGGTGACGACCATTGAATGGAGGAGGCCTTTTATAGGAGCCGGCGACGCAAGAAGAGGCGGGAAGAGGCCAAAAGCCGTAGGAAGAATGAGCGGGATCGCGCGGTGAAGTGCGAATGGCGGTGCCGCGTGGAGGAGGCGCAGCGCCAATGGGACGTCTTGCCTGCCCTCCGTCGCCATTAAGGCTAAGCTACGACGCTTCGTTCGTGTGTCAATAACGCGTCGGGCCCGTCACTCCCCGCCTTGCTTCTCGCTGTGTCCGACGCGCCAGGAGCGTTCCCTGTTGACCGGGGACGGGCTCGGTGCACTGGACATCGTATTGGGCTGCGCCGGACGAAAGGAGGCTTTCGGGAGCGCGACTGGGGAAGAAAATATGTCCAGCGCGCCCCAAAAACCTTTGGGGGACGCGACTGGAGATGCTCTTAGAGGAGCCGGTGATAACGCGTGAAGCACACGTCCGTTGGGAACCCCAAGAGGAAGGTGTGATGCGTACATCAGCAAGTTTTCCCTCAGTAAGAAATCAAGGTTATCGAACCAGTAGGAGATGAAGGCCACGTGAAGGTTGTTGGTGGAGGAGTGTAGTGCGGCGCAACACCAGGGATTCCGGCGCCAACGTGGAACCTGCACAACATAATCAAAATACTTTGCCCCAACTTAACAATGAGGTTGTCAATCTCACCGGCTTGCTGTAAACAAAGGATTAAACGTATGGTGTGGAGAATGATGTTTGTTTGCAAAGAACAACAGAGAACAGTGATTGCAGTAGATTGTATTTCAGATGTAAAAGAATGGACCGGGATCCACAGTTCACTAGTGGTGTCTCTCCAATAAGATAAATAGCATGTTGGGTGAACAAATTACAGTTGGGCAATTGACAAATAGAGATGGCATAACAATGCACATACATATCATGATGACTAATATGAGATTTACTTAGGGCATTACGACAAAGAACATAGACCGCTATCCAGCATGCATCTATGCCTAAAAAGTCCACCTTCGGGTTAGCATCCGCACCTCTTCCAGTATTAAGTTGCAAACAATAGACAATTGCATTAAGTACTGTGCGTAATGTAAACAATACAAATATCCTTAGACAAAGCATTGATGTTTTATCCCTAGTGGCAACAACACATCCATAACCTTAGAACTTTCTCATCACACTGTCCCAGATTCAATGGAGGCATGAACCCACTATCGAGCATAAATACTCCCTCTTGGAGTCACAAGTATCAACTTGGCCAGAGCCTCTACTAGTAACGGAGAGCATGCAAGATCATAAACAACACATATATGATAGATCAATAATCAACTTGACATAGTATTCCATATTCATCGGATCCCAACAAACACAACATGTAACATTACAAATAGATGATCCTGATCATGATAGGCAGCTCACAAGATCTAAACATGATAGCACAAGAGGAGAAGACAACCATCTAGCTACTTGCTATGGACCCATAGTCCAAGGATGAACTACTCATGCATCAGTCCGGAGGCGGGCATGGTGATGTAGAGCCCTCCGGTGATGATTCCCCTCTCCGGCGGGGTGCCGGAGGCGATCTCCGAAATCCCCGAGATGGGATTGGCGGCGGCGGCGTCACGGTAACTTTTCTCGTATCGTGGCTCTCGGTACTAGGGTTTTCGCGACGGAGAGATTAAATAGGCGAAGGGGCGAGTCGGGGGACGCTCGAGGGCCCACCCCATAGGGCGGCGCGGCCGGGGGTGGGGCCGCGCCCCCTAGGGTGTGGCCGCCTCGTCGCCCCTCTTCGTCTCCTCTTCGGACTTCGGAAGGCTCCGTGGAAAATAAGACCGTGGGCTTTTGTTTCGTCCAATTCCGAGAATATTTCTGTGTAGGATTTCCGAAACCAAAAACAGCGAGAAAACGAGAGCGGCGCTTCGGCATCTTGTTAATAGGTTAGTGCCGGAAAATGCATCAAAATGATATAAAGTGTATATAAAACATGTGAGTATTGTCATAAAACTAGCATGGAACATAAGAAATTATAGATACGTTTGAGACGTATCAGCCGGTTCCATCCAGCACATGGTGAGAGCATCTCCACTCGGCTCCCCAGGCCAAAAGTTATCGCCGGATTGGGCCTTTTTTTCATCCGACGATCACAGGCCAAACTCAACTATCCGAGGAGCACCTGGGAGCGCCGAATGGAGAGAAAAGCACGCAAAGAGCTGAGAAGACGCGTGAAGAATCCCGCCCTGCCAGTGGCCCCGTTCATTGTCATCTCCTCGGCTTCTGTGCGCCATTATTGGCCGGAGCAGCAGGCCAGTGGACACGCGGCGGAGCTAATGGCGAGCCAGGTGCCCGCAGATAGGCCACCTATATATCCCCCCTTTTCCCCTTCTTCTTCCTCCACGCGCCACCGCCAGACCGCGGAAAACCCTAGCACCTCCACACTCCCCTTTCTAGAGCACGAAGTAATGGCCAAACACTACAGTTCCCACACTCCCCTTTCCAGAGCACGAAGCAATGGGAAAACGATTCGGAGAGAGGGGACACTGGGTAAGACTAAATGGTAATCGGACACCGTGTAGCCTGACCCAAAAACTGGACAAGAAAAGAAATAGGGGAGAGACATCAGATGAGATCGATGAGGGGCAGGGACTCCAAGGAAGAATCACACCTGATGTGCTTGATCGCAAAATCAATCACGAGCACCAGTGACTCTGAGAAAAAAGCGCAGAGTGCCTAAAAGGAAGATGAACTGATTGGAGTCACGGTCATGTCGCTTCCGCTTCATCGAGGGAGCTGAACCAGGATGTTTCCCGATCTGGCATAGCTCTCTCCCATCGATTGGAAGGGCGAAGGCATAGGACCGGCCCTTTTAAGTTTTTTTTGCTGAATATCTATTATAAATTTATGGGTAGAACTAGAAAAGGACCTACCTTTGAAAGGTCCGATTCCTTCCGAATATGGTGCTCGTGCGGAATAGTCCGGCGTTGACACGTGTCATAACAACGCTGCCCCCCCACTACTTGAAACAGCCCACTCGAAAAGTTCGCGAGCGGCGCAAGCGAGCCCGCGAGAAGCTAGTACTCCGTACATGCACGCGCGAGTACGCCATATCCATCCTGGAAGAGAGCAGTACAGCCGCATGCAACCCAAATGCCCCATCGGCCATCGCGTGCGCGAGTACAAGCACATGCATCCATCGCGTGCCATGCAATGCATCGCGGGCTGAGTACTCTCTCTCCCATCCAAGCTAGCATCGATCGATCAACTCGTCAAGTACAAATACTAGCATGCATGAATACACAGATGACTGCAGATACGAAAAAACACGAGTATAGTTAGGCATAAATCCAAGTGTCTGAAATGCGAGTATAGTTACATACAAGAACGAGTACAGTTAGGTACACGACACAAATACAGTTGCACACACCAGCAAGTACAAGTACATTTGCACACACAAGCGAGTACAGCTACAGAAGTACAGTCGCGTACACGAGCAAGTACGGGTATAGAAGTGCAGTCGCGTACACGAGCAAGTACGGGTATAGAAGTACAGTCGCGCACACGAGCGAGTACAAGTACAGTTGCGCACACGAGCGAGTACAGGTACAGTCGCGCACACGAACAAGTACAATTACCGAGTAAAGGAAAAAACTGCACAAACACACTAAAACAGAAATACTTATCAGTTCAAGCACGAGTACAATTAGGTACACACCACAATTACAATCATAGTAATATTGGAAGTACGGAAAAAATATCTCAAAACCTATCAACCTGGGATCTAGTATTGAAGAGCTCGACGCGATGATCTAAAAAATAAAAACGGATCGTAATTTGGACTAATGATTTTCAAGATATTTTGTTTTGAAAAAATAAATCTAGAAAATAAAGGGAAAATGTGACACAACTCAGCCCCCTCTATGTTCTCTCTCCTCCCTCATCCCCACCTTACTTCCCCTTACGACACGTGGTGAGCAGGGAGGCCACTTTTCAGGGATTTTCTGGCACCACAGCAAGCCACTTGTCGCGTGCGGAGCGAGTTCATTTTCGTTCGCGAAGGTTGGTCTTTTTGTAACGATTTTGTAGATTTATACCAAAACTTGGTGCCCCAAACAAATTTGGGCCTTGTGCGCTTGCACACTTTGCACTCCTGCTGGTCTGGGCCTGTCCGTCAGCGGGTTTCCTAGCGATACGACGACGGCCTCTTTCCCATACCTTCTCGGTGTACGTGTTAATTTGTTTGATACAATGTATTTTTGTTATGCAGGAATGGAAAGGGTAGCCCGTTTAAGAAAAACAATGTGAAAAAATTACAAGGAGAATATTTGTTGTTATATTGTTATAACTTGTTTAAAATAAATTCAAAAATAATGAGAAATCAGTACCACATATAATGGTCAGTGTCTCAATCATAATTTTTCTAGAAAAAAGTTTAAATTATAAAAATCATTGCTAAGTTTACAAGATTATTAATATGTCGTATAAACATTTGTTAAAACCCCGGCGAGGAAAACATGAGGGACATATATTCTTCAGTAGATATTACCTCATTAAAACATTGATGAGAACCATGAGAGTAAACTCACAAATGAAAAATGAGTGTAATATAAAGTTCGAATATGTTGTAATACATGAAGATACTCCCTCGGGTGTTTGCAAATCTTGAAACCACCACTTACCAATTCCACAAATACATTTCGCAAATGTAGAAGCGCTCCTAGTGACTTCGTCAAAAAATCAGTGAGATTACCAAATGATTTGAGTTGAAAAATGTTTATCTGGCCACTCTATGTAATTCATGAGGATAAAACAATTTATGAGCAATATGCTTAGCGATATTGCTATTTCTATAAATATTTTTTTGTATATGAGCAACACAATCAACATTATCTTATTAGATAATGGTTGGAGACTGCCTAGAATATTTTTCACATAATATTTTTATGTGGTTTATCATTCTGCGAAGCAACACATCTTCACGTGAAGACTCATATCATGTGATCATTTCCAAATGATTGGTGGATGTACTAGGCAAAGGCATTGCCCCATTTGCCTTGCCAGGTTTGATTCAGCAAGACTTGTTAGTCCGGTCGGGCATAACCGAACCGAAACCAAAAACCGAAGCCGAAAAAACCTAACTGCACCCAAAAAATCGGTTTTATCAGTTTACAGTTAAGATTAAAGTTAGCAGAATCACTAACCATTTAACCTTCAGTTTTTTCGGGTTTAAACTAAAAAATCGCGGTTTTAACCGAAATTAACCGAAGATGCCCAGGCCCATACGCGGAGATGGCCAGGCCGGCAGGCCCAGCTAGTCGCTCGGTCGCTCCTCCAGTCTTCGTCTCGTCTCGTCGTCTCGCCTCGCCCCGCAGTCCCGCACGACCTGACCTGAAGGCGAGCAGAAGGGCGCCGAACCCTAATTCTGCTGGCGGCGGGCCGACCGGCGACGCCCACGTCGACTGCTGCAAGCCTCCGCCGGATGCCCACAGGCCACGACGACCCCCCCGTCCCCTCCCGTCCGGCCGTCCCCATCCTCTCCACTCTCCAGTCTCCACCATCCCCACGGGCCACGGGCCGACGGGCCAGGGCGACGGCTCCGCACGGTTCCGCCACGGCCACGGCTCGACGCCTCCACCATCTCCTCCGCCACGTCCACGGCTCAACGCCTCCACCATCCCCACGGCTCACTGCTCAAGCCTCAAGCGGTCAGGCCTCACCGCCTCAGGTAACCACTCCGCACCGCAGTACTAACTTCTTATTTTCTTAGCAGTTAGCACTCCTATTCTTTAGAGATTTCAGAGATTGTCATGTCATGTATCATATTATGAGAGAAATTTGGTGTCTTGATTTAGATGTCCGAGACCGAGAGTCATAGCATGGCACACTTGGATGTTGATCTTGGTTTTGAAGGTGATGGCTCCGGCACTGGTACCGGCATTGGATCTGGTCCTACAAATTCGACCCCAGTCAGCAGTGTCAAGAAACAAATGAACAAACGTAGCAAGATATGGCAGCACTTCACTGTCCATGAAAATGATCCAAATCGTGCCATTTGTAACTATTGCGGTTCAAATCTGGGCTGCAAATCTTCAAGTGCAGGTAATTCTATTCCTTCGGGAGGTACAAGTTGTAGGTATGACCGTATGAGTAGTCGAAAAGTAAAGGTAGCTGAACCTAAACAATAGGTATTTACAGTGTTTCTGTTGGATTTATCAGTCTTTGTATGCTAGAAAGTTGTTTAAAGCTAGTTGGTTGTTGGGGAAAATTATTTCACCAGTCACTTGTTCAGTACTAGTGGTCGTATTCTAGATGACTTCAGAAGCTCTTTGACCCCGATGACACTACAAGCCTTGATATGTACACAAGACTGGTTGCGCCGTAAGCGTATCAATATTGAAGCTGATCTTGCTGAGTTGACCAAGCTAGAGGAAGGTAAAAATGGTGTGCATTTCTATTGTTTATGAATTATACAACCTTCCATACTAATTCTATTCCTGGTGTTATAATGTAGATTTTGGAGGCCTCCAAGTGGATGATGATGAGATAATACCTCTTGACTGATCCTCATGTGTGGAGACGTGGAGTAACTGTTGGCGAAAATCCAAGACCATGGTGTATTGCTAGCTGTAGCCTGTAGCTGCTACTCTGCCTGTTTGTAGTTGCTGTTTGAGAATTTCAGAATTTCTGTTTGAAAATTGCTGCCTGTTTAAGTTTGCCCCATGGACCACGATCTAGGTGGATTCAAAGGCAGGATTCTTGGGTCCAAGAGTCAAGCAGCGGCAGCAGCTTAAAAGCTGAGCCGTTTGCATGGTTAACCACTTGAGTTCCACATGGTGTATGGCTGTATGCTTTGCTAGCTGTAGCTGCTAATCTGCTATGGTGCTATTTTCTATGTACTGAACTATACTGTGATGTATCTGTAATTCTGGATGTTTGTTAGACTTGTTCTGTTGCTTTTGCTTCATTGCTTTTTGCTTGTTACTTGTTCCTCTTGTGAATTTATGAGTTTGCACAATATCTGTGAATATATCTCTCCTGTTATATTTTGCCATGAACCAAAAAGGTTATGCCAAAATTTTCACTTGACCGAATGCACCATAGAAAAATACATGCCAAAAGTTGTCTCCTATTCAAAAATTCGCGTCAACTTTGGTTAATTTGGTTATTACCGAAATCGAACCGGATGTTATTGGTTATTACCGAAACCGAATCATATTCTCGTACAAAACCGTATTTACCGAAATATTGAAATCGTATTTACCGAAAAGTCGTATAAACCGAACAGATTTAACAGATTTAACCGAATCCGCAGCCGGACTTGTTAGAGCTAGCGATTTTTTTAAATAATACGAATTATTTTATAATTTTCAGGAATGTCACGCATTTTGAAAATTTTCTAGATATGTGATTCGGTCGGTTTTCAGTCGACCGATCGGCCTACCGGAGACCATTTAGGCTGGCATGTACAATGGTTATATCTTACCACTGTGCCACCGAGGATAATTGATGATGTGGAGGAGAGAGAAATAGAAAAAAAAAGTTTATTCTGACCAGCTTTTATGCCCAAAAATGCAAAACGGCTTCTATACTTTTTTTACCGTAACCACTATAGCATATCTGATAGAGTTGCTTTAAAAGCGATGAATAAATCTAGCGCTGAGTTGTTGCTGCCTAGTGCCCCTTCACGTGGACCTGTTCGCTGATGGGGTGGTAAGCTGTTTGCTATTTGCCCGTGGCCAAACTAGCGCCGAGTTCGGGACGGGAAAAAAAGAAACGATTCGCTGTTTCGTTGGTCGTTCGTGGTCTCTGAACTGATGGGCTGCTAAGCCGGAAATGATACAACGAAGCCCGGGCAAGCTAGTCGATTTGACTCTAACTCGTGAAAGAAAATCAGCAGCCTCTTTGTGCGAGCGGCAGCGAAGCCTGGGCAAGCGCCCGGGCTGCAGGGATGCTACGTCCGCCCATGAGCTTGAGTAAGAAAGTTTGTAAACCATGGCAACCACAATAAGAAAAAAATAACAATATATATATATATATTGAAAAATAAAAATTCCATGTTAAGTGGGGGGTTTTACTTGCAACATTGGGATTTTTTTGTGTCTAGTTGTGAAAAAATGTAATCGAATGAGAAGCGGCAGCTTACGTCTTAGACTACTGAAGTGATGCAGCCTACCATAAGTGGGGAAAGATTTGAGGGCGATAAATTTGTACATGCAAAAATAAATTTTGTTTGTATATATCACATGGATGAAAGACGCAACCTACACGGAATGAAAAAAAAAGAATAGTCATCAATCAATCTCGAAAATAATAATCATCTAATCGATTTATATATTTGTCAAGAACAGGCCAGTGGTGTCATGGGAAAAAGTGATGAGTCTGCCCTATTTGATTAAGATGTTTGTCGTGACTGCAACGCCCAGGAGAATAAAACTGATTTTACTGAAAAGATAATGGCAAACATTAGGAAAAACTAACCTGAAAAAAACCACTGTAGACATGAACATAGTAAGACTTGTGGCGTACACTGGCAGCCAAACTTCATTTCAGAAAAATAGTCCATTCCATGCATACGGACGATTGGACGAAGACACAAACTCCCCCGTTTACAACAGCAGAGGGACCGCCAAAGCGGAAAAGCATTAGCTTGAGTGACTTGAGTCGCATGTTAAGATGACGCAATCGCTAGCTTGCTGGAGAGCGAGATGGAACACAGGCATGTGCTAAGTGAGGGACTGAGGGGTCAAGCAGATGCTGGATTTATCTTGCTCGGCGGATGGAATAAGGAATATAAGTTCAAACGGAACAGTTGCCTTGCCATAGTGGTGTGAAAAATAAAAGATTGATTAGAAATTGAAGAGGATCAATATATGCATGTGTCGGTTACCAATGTGGTGGTGTGACAAATTGATTAGAACGAAGAAACGGAAAGAATGGAGACAGACAACGTGTGAAGCTGCTCAAAATAACTGTGATGACCGTTGTGATGACGCTGTAGTAGGAATTGATGGACGAATGTGGCTTCATCATCATAGTAAAGAAGGAAAATTATTTAGTGGCAACTAAACGGACTTGGATTTTCTAGTGCGAGAAGTCATGCAATTAAAGTGACGTGGCTCAGGAAGAGAGTACGGAAATTAGAAGGTGGGAGCCAAATTAATTTGTGATAAATACACGTGGCAGTTCAGCAAGTTTCTTAGAAAATTGTTGTTAAACAGGTTGACGTTCCACTGGGAATGAAATATGACCTCATAGAAGCAGCCGCCAGGCCAGCAGGAAATTGACAAAAAAAATTTATTTGTTTGAAGTCATGATCTGAACGCACTTTATCATGAGTTATTTTCCTTGGTTAACAATACTTGTTGTTTTGCCGATATTTGTTTTGCTTAGGTGGCAGGCTATGATTGCTTAGGGATGCTTGATGAGGCGGATAGGCTGCATGTGAAGAGAAATGGGATCACCTATTAAGAATAGAAAGATATATCATAGGTTATCGCTCGCGCAGCAGTATGTCCGTGCATTGGTGGTAAATTTTTTTTGAATTTTCTTCATCAAAATCTTAAATGTCAGAAAACCCTATTCCTTTTTTGAATTTGTGGAATGTAATTTTTGCGTAGATACATTTTCATATAAAAAAGTTTTCACCGGAGGTCGTATGCAACCAGAAAAGCCGTTTTATCGAAACATGTATCCATTTTGCACAAAATATCGAAATTCATGTTTGCTAATTTTCATAATAACTAGAACACATAATAAATGGTCATCTCAAAGAATTTTTTTTTTAAATTTCTATCAATTTCTTTATATTTTTCAAAATTGAAAAGGCGGTCCAGGGGGCGTAGGGCAAAATCTAGCTGACACCTACCGCCGACGCACCACTATAGTTTGGCGTCGGTGGTAATCAATATACCATCGGTGGCCCACTGTAGTGGTGTGCTGGTGGTAAGTGTAGGCCAGATTTTTGGTCGGCCTGGACCTGCACGAGGCTTATCCCGGGCGCATCAAATTTTGTGTACGCCGATGGTACCCTCGTATCATCGGCGCTCCATTATTTGGGTGCGCCGGTGGTATATAGCACGGGTGGACCTCCTTTTTAGTGCACCTGCGGTAACTCGGGACCTATAAGCCTCTCCCTAGTAGTGCCACCACCGGTAGGGAAAACTATACTGGACCCGTCTGCACCATAGGTTTCATTAGAATAATTCCATGAGATGGTTTTCCCACTATGTAGGAACAAGAAAATGGTTTTAGATTTAGCATTCCTGACTTAGAGAAATAGCCATCATATACCCAATAATATCAATGTCATTATCTTTCAATATTGATTATGCCATTATCCTTTGTGCTTTCAAGATATCGAAATATATTATCGACTCCCATCGAATGGCCTTTAGTGGGGGTTGCGCTATGTCTAACTTGTAAAGTAACAACAAATGCAATATCAAGTCTGGTGCAAATTGAAGGATACACATGTGCACACCAATAGTACTGAGATATGAAACTTTAGATCCCAATATTTTTTCTCCATTATTTCCATTTTGTAAATTGATCTTTATCTAGGTGTAGAGATAAACCAATCATGGAGTTTTGGATTGGCAGGATTTTCCATATCAATTTTCTCAAATAGTTTATGGATATTGTATGTTTGATAAAGCAAAATACTTAGATTCAGTCGTCCATTTGTTTTGTTTTGAATTGACATAGAGAAAAATTTCTCGCGTTCCCTTAATATTGGAATATGTGATGGAGATAAATATTCTGAAACCGGTTGCAGAATAATACTCTGAGCACCGACTTGAACTTCCCTGAACGTAGGGTTGCACTTTTTGGGTAACAAGGTTGAGCTTTCCGTATGATTTTTTTTGAACTTTCCATTTCTTCACAGGTATCGATTTTACTTCGAATATCTGAACCATTTATCAGAATTGTACAAATGATATACCCTTGGAAAGATAATAAAAACACATGACTTTTTCGTGTTCAAACCTTTTGCAGATTCTGCACCTTTTAAACTTAATTTTGAGAATACGAAACATTTCTGTATAGGCTGAAAAAGAACTTTTACTCCAGTTTTCGAACCGCTTATCCAAATTGTACAAATGATATACCGTTGGATAAATAATAAAAATGCGCAAATCTTTCATGTTTTACGTATTATCAAATTTCACATAGTTTTTTGAATAATTTTGAAAACACCAAAATCCAGATGTACTAAAAAAACAGCGGACGGTAATTTGGATGCGATTAAAGAGCAAACGTTAATTTGGATGCGATTATTCAACCGTTTTTGGAATGATGCAAATAATATTGCGTTGGAAAGTTATGGATTAGGCGCAACTTTTTCATTTAGATTGTTTTCTCTAATTTCTTAATATTTAAGAAAACATTTTAAATTATTGTCCGCCCATTTTGAACCGCATCGGGCAGTTCAAGCTTGATGCGCGTGGTTGACGTATTGTCTTTTCGTTCGACACGCGTCCGTTGGGAACCCCAAGAGGAAGGTGTGATGCGCACAGCGGCAAGTTTCCCTCAGTAAGAAACCAAGGTTTAATCGGATCAGTAGGAGTCAAGAAGCACGTTGAAGGTTGATAGCGGCGAGATGTAGTGCGGCGCAACACCAGGGATTCCGGCGCCAACGTGGAACCTGCACAACACAACCAAAGTACTTTGCCCCAACGAAACAGTGAGGTTGTCAATCTCACCGGCTTGCTGTAACAAAGGATTAACCGTATTGTGTGGAAGATGATTGTTTGCAGAGAAAATAGTAGAACAAGTATTGCAGTAGATTTGTATTTCAGTAAAGAGAATTGGACCGGGGTCCACAGTTCACTAGAAGTGTCTCTCCCATAAGACGAACAGCATGTTGGGTGAACAAATTACAGTTGGGCAATTGACAAATAAAGAGAGCATGACAATGCACATACATATCATGATGAGTATAGTGAGATTTAATTGGGCATTACGACAAAGTACATAGACCGCCATCCAACCGCATCTATGCCTAAAAAGTCCACCTTCGAGGTTATCATCCGAACCCCTCCAGTATTAAGTTGCAAGCAACGAGACAATTGCATTAAGTATGGTGCGTAATGTAATCAACAACTACATCCTTAGACATAGCATCAATGTTTTATCCCTAGTGGCAACAACACAACACAACCTTAGAACTTTCTCGTCATCGTCCCGGTGTCAATGCGAGCATGAACCCACTATCGAGCATAAGTACTCCCTCTTGGAGTTACAAGCATCTACTTGGCCGAGCATCTACTAGTAACGGAGAGCATGCAAGATCATAAACAACACATAAGCATAACTTTGATAATCAACATAACAAGTATTCTCTATTCATCGGATCCCAACAAACGCAACATATATAATTACGGATAGATGATCTTGATCATGATAGGCAGCTCACAAGATCCGACAATGATAGCACAATGGGGAGAAGACAACCATCTAGCTACTGCTATGGACCCATAGTCCAGGGGTAGACTACTCACACATCACACCGGAGGCGACCATGGCGGCGTAGAGTCCTCCGGGGGATGATTCCCCTCTCCGGCAGGGTGCCGGAGGCGATCTCTTGGATCCCCCGAGATGGGATCGGCGGCGACGGCGTCTCCGGAAGGTTTTCCGTATCGTGGCTCTCGGTGTCGGGGGTTTCGTCACGGAGGCTTTAAGTAGGCGGAAGGGCAAGTCAAGAGGCGGCACGGGGGCCCACACCATAGGCCGGCGCGGCCGGGGGTGGGGCCGCGCCGCCCTAGGGTTTGGCCACCCCGTGGCCCCTCTTCGTCTCGTCTTCGGACTTCCGGAAGCTTCGTGGAAAAATAGGCCCCTGGGCTTTGATTTCGTCCAATTCCGAGAATATTTCCTTACTAGGATTTCTGAAACCAAAAACAGCGAAAACAAAGAATCGGCACTTCGGCATCTTGTTAATAGGTTAGTTCCGGAAAATGCACGAATATGACATAAAGTGTGCATAAAACATGTAGATAACATCAATAATGTGGCATGGAACATAAGAAATTATCGATACGTCGGAGACGTATCAGCATCCCCAAGCTTAGTTCTGCTCGTCCCGAGCAGGTAAAACGATAACACGGATAATTTCCGGAGTGACATGCCATCATAATCTTGATCATACTATTTGTAAAGCATATGTAGTGAATGCAGCGATCAAAACAATGTGTATGACATGAGTAAACAAGTGAATCATAAAGCAAAGACTTTTCATGAATAGCACTTCAAGACAAGCATCAATAAGTCTTGCATAAGAGTTAACTCATAAAGCAATAATTCAAAGTAAAGGTATTGAAGCAACACAAAAGAAGATTAAGTTTCAGCGGTTGCTTTCAACTTGTAACATGTATATCTCATGGATATTGTCAACATAGAGTAATATAATAAGTGCAATAAGCAAGTATGTAGGAATCAATGCACAGTTCACACAAGTGTTTGCTTCTTGAGGTGGAGAGAAATGGGTGAACTGACTCAACATTGAAAGTAAAAGAATGGTCCTCATAGAGGAAAAGCATCGATTGCTATATTTGTGCTAGAGCTTTGATTTTGAAAACATGAAACAATTTTGTCAACGGTAGTAATAAAGCATATGCATCATGTAAATTATATCTTATAAGTTGCAAGCCTCATGCATAGTGTACCAATAGTGCCCGCACCTTGTCCTAATTAGCTTGGACTACCCGGATTATCACCGCAATACATATGCTTTAACCAAGTTTCACAAAGGGGTACCTCTATGCCGCCTCGTACAAAGGTCTAAGGAGAAAGCTCGCATTTGGATTTCTCGCTTTTGATTATTCTCAACTTAGACATCCATACCGGGACAACATAGACAACGAGATAATGGACTCCTCTTTTAATGCTTTAAGTATTTGACAACAATTAATTCTTTTCTCATTAGAGACTTGAGGATATTTGTCCAAAACTGAAACTTCCACCATGAATCATGGCTTTAGTTAGCGGCCCAATGTTCTTCTCTCACAATATGCATGCTCAAACCATTCAACTCAGTGTAGATCGCCCTTACTTCCGACAAGACGAACATGCATAGCAACTCACATGAAATTCAACAATGAGTTGATGGCGTTCCCCAGTAAACATGGTTATCGCACAACAAGCAACTTAATAAGAGATAAAGTGCATAATTACATATTCAATACCACAATAGGTTTTAAGCTATTTGTCCCATGAGCTATATATTGCAAAGGTGAATGATGGAATTTTAAAGGTAGCACTCAAGCAATTTACTTTGGAATGGCGGAAAAATACCATGTAGTATAGGTAGGTATGGTGGACACGAATGGCATAGTGGTTGGCTCAAGTATTTTGGATGCATGAGAAGTATTCCCTCTCGATACAAGGTTTAGGCTAGCAAGGCTTATTTGAAACAAACACAAGGATGAACCGGTGCAGCAAAACTCACATAAAAGACATATTGAAAACATTATAAGACTCTACACTGTCTTCCTTGTTGTTCAAACTCAATACTAGAAATTATCTAGACCTTAGAGAAACAAAATATGCAAACCAAATTTTAGCATGCTCTATGTATTTCTTCATTAATGGGTGCAAAGCATATGATGCAAGAGCTTAAACATGAGCACAACAATTGCCAAGTATCACATTACCCATGACATTTATAGCAATTACTACATGTATCATTTTCCAATTCCAACCATATAACAATTTAGCGAAGGAGAAACTTCGCCATGAATACTATGAGTAGAAACCAAGGACATACTTGTCCATATGCTACAGCGGAGCGTGTATCTCTCCCATAAAGTGAATGCTAGGATCCATTTTATTCAAACAAAACAAAAACAAAAACAAACCGACGCTCCAAGAAAAAGCACATAAGATGTGATGGAATAAAAATATAGTTTCAGGGGAGGAACCTGATAATGTTGTCGATGAAGAAGGGGATGCCTTGGGCATCCCCAAACTTAGACGCTTGAGTCTTCTTGATATATGCAGGGGTGAACCACCGGGTGCATCCCCAAGCTTAGAGCTTTCACTCTCCTTGATCATGTTGCATCATACTCCTCTCTTGATCCTTGAAAACTTCCTCCACACCAAACTCGAAACAACTCATTAGAGGGTTAGTGCACAATATAAATTGACATATTCAGAGGTGACACAATCATTCTTAACACTTCTGGACATTGCATAATGCTACTGGACATTAGTGGATCAAAGAAATTCATCCAACATAGCGAAAGAGGCAATGCGAAATAAAAGGCAGAATCTGTCAAAACAGAACAGTTCGTATTGACGAATTTTAAAATGGCACCAGACTTGCTCAAACGAAAATGCTCAAATTGAATGAAAGTTGCGTACATATCTGAGGATCATGCTCGTAAATTGGCGTAATTTTCTGAGCTACCTACAGGGAGATAGATCCAGATTCGTGACAGCAAAGAAATCTGGAACTGCGCAGTAATCCAAATCTAGTACTTACTTTTCTATCAACGGCTTAACTTGGCACAACAAAACTCAAAACTAAGATAAGGAGAGGTTGCTACAGTAGTAAACAACTTCCAAGACACAAAATAAAAACAAAGTACTGTAGGTAAAAACATGGGTTGTCTCCCATAAGCGCTTTTCTTTAACGCCTTTCAGCTAGGCGCGTAAAGTGTGTATCAAATATTATCGAAGGGTGGTACTTCTACAGCGGGGTGCGGAGTTTTCTCAACCAGGCATAGTATATTAGATACATAAGTTTTAGCATCTCCCTTTTCATTAGTTTTAGGCGTGCTACTCTCATCAAACAAATTTTCGGGAACAAGCCAAGCATAGTTATTTTCTAGCGCATCATTCATAGCTAGGAGCTTACATGGTATTGGTGCTTTGATCTCCCCACCATCATCAATATTATTAGTGTATCTTATTCTATCCATATCCATCTTTTCAAGGAGACTAACAAAATTAGTAGGAGAACCAAGCATATTAAATTTAGCAAACACCTTTCTAGCTTCCCTTGCTAGACCACCAAATTCTCTAAGAAGGGTTTCTAATACAAATGTTTTCTTTTCCCCTTCTTCCATATCACCAAGTGTGAAAAACATGTGTTGGATTATAGGATTAAGATTAACAAATTTAGTTTCCAATAAGCGAACTAAATGCGCAGCAGCAATTTCATAAGTAGGCGCAAGGTCTACCAAGTGTCTATCTTCAAAATTTTCAATGGTACT
Source organism: Lolium rigidum (assembly GCF_022539505.1). Taxonomy (NCBI): domain Eukaryota; kingdom Viridiplantae; phylum Streptophyta; class Magnoliopsida; order Poales; family Poaceae; genus Lolium; species Lolium rigidum. Next base: position 149,975,949 of record NC_061510.1, read on the forward strand.
AACATGGTTGAAGAATTCTTCTATATTATTTCTCCCAACTATAGACCCACGTCCTACTGGTATGTTCTTTGTGGTAAAATTAAAAGGTAACATGATGAAATAAGTAAAGTAAATGCAAGTAACTAAATTTTTTTTTGTGTTTTTGATATAGCAAACAAGATAGCAAATAAAGTAAAACTAGCAACTAATTTTTTGTATTTTCATTTAGTGCAGCAAACAAAGTAGTAAATAAAACTAAGCAAGACAAAAACAAAGTAAAGAGATTGAGAAGTGGAGACTCCCCTTGCAGCGTGTCTTGATCTCCCCGGCAACGGCGCCGGAAATTTGCTTGATGCGCGTGGTTGACGTATTGTCTTTCGTTCGACACGCGTCCGTTGGGAACCCCAAGAGGAAGGTGTGATGCGCACAGCGGCAAGTTTCCCTCGTAAGAAACCAAGGTTTAATCGGACCAGGTAGGAGTCAAGAAGCACGTTGAAGGTTGATGGCGGCGAGATGTAGTGCGGCGCAACACCAGGGATTCCGGCGCCAACGTGGAACCTGCACAACACAACCAAAGTACTTTGCCCCAACGAAACAGTGAGGTTATCAATCTCACCGGCTTGCTGTAACAAAGGATTAACCGTATTGTGTGGAAGATGATTGTTTGCAGAGAAAACAGTAAAACAAGTATTGCAGTAGATTTGTATTTCAGTAAAGAGAATTGGACCGGGGTCCACAGTTCACTAGAGGTGTCTCTCCCATAAGACGAACAGCATGTTGGGTGAACAAATTACAGTTGGGCAATTGACAAATAAAGAGAGCATGACAATGCACATACATATCATGATGAGTATAGTGAGATTTAATTGGGCATTACGACAAAGTACATAGACCGCCATCCAACCGCATCTATGCCTAAAAAGTCCACCTTCGAGGTTATCATCCGAACCCCCTCCGATATTAAGTTGCAAGCAACGGACAATTGCATTAAGTATGGTGCGTAATGTAATCAACAACTACATCCTTAGACATAGCATCAATGTTTTATCCCTAGTGGCAACAGCACAACACAACCTTAGAACTTTCTCGTCATTGTCCCGAGTGTCAATGCGAGCATGAACCCACTATCGAGCATAAGTACTCCCTCTTGGAGTTACAAGCATCTACTTGGCCGAGCATCTACTAGTAACGGAGAGCATGCAAGATCATAAACAACACATAAGCATAACTTTGATAATCAACATAACAAGTATTCTCTATTCATCGGATCCCAACAAACGCAACATATAGAATTACGGATAGATGATCTTGATCATGATAGGCAGCTCACAAGATCCGACAATGATAGCACAATGGGGAGAAGACAACCATCTAGCTACTGCTATGGACCCATAGTCCAGGGGTAGACTACTCACACATCACACCGGAGGCGACCATGGCGGCGTAGAGTCCTCCGGGGATGATTCCCCTCTCCGGCAGGGTGCCGGAGGCGATCTCCTGGATCCCCCGAGATGGGATCGGCGGCGACGGCGTCTCTGGAAGGTTTTCCGTATCGTGGCTCTCGGTACTGGGGGTTTCGTCACGGAGGCTTTAAGTAGGCGGAAGGGCAAGTCAAGAGGCGGCACGGGGGCCCACACCATAGGCCGGCGCGGCCGAGGGGTGGGGCCGCGCCGCCCTAGGGTTTGGCCACCCCGTGGCCCCTCTTCGTCTCGTCTTCGGACTTCGGAAGCTTCGTGGAAAAATAGGCCCCTGGGCTTTGATTTCGTCCAATTCCGAGAATATTTCCTTACTAGGATTTCTGAAACCAAAAACAGCAGAAAACGAGCAATCGGCACTTCGGCATCTTGTTAATAGGTTAGTTCCAGAAAATGCACGAATATGACATAAAGTGTGCATAAAACATGTAGATAACATCAATAATGTGGCATGGAACATAAGAAATTATCGATACGTCGGAGACGTATCAAAGCTCATTGCACAAGCAGTGTAAGTGCTTGTCATCGGGCAATTCAATGCTCTGTTTTTTACAATTAAATTAGTGCATAATTTGAAAAAACTTAAAACATGAAAACTCTGTGAAATTTAATTATATTTTCAACGCCCTATAGTCTTCATCATTCCGACTAAAGGTTGAAAAAATGTTGTCCAAACACTATGCGCTCGGTTTTGAATAGTCCGAAATTCGGTATTTTCAAAATTGTTCAAAATCCATGCGGATTTTTATAAACATAAAATACTAAAAAGTTTGGTATGCTACATACCTTTCCAACGTCATATCATTTGCATTATTCTGTCAAACGGTTGAGAAAATTCATCGAAATTGTTGTCCGCCCGTTTATTAATACGTCCAGATTTTGGTATTTTCAAAATTATTCAACAACGGTGCGGAATTTTAAAAACTCAAAAGTTCATTATCTATCTAACGGTATATCATTTGTACCATTTGGATAAGGGGTCCATAAATCAGAGTAAAAGTTCATTTTTTCGTCATTGTCATTTAGAAATGTTTCGTATTTTTTCAAAATTAAATTTAAAATGTGTAAAATCTGCAAAAAGTGTGAACATGAAAAAGTTTTTGCTTTTCATTATGTATCCAACGATACATCATTTGGAATTTTGACAAATTGTTGAGAAACTCTAAGTATAATCAATAGCTCTAAAGAAGCGCGAAATTCAAGTAAGTTCTGACATAAAGTTCAACGCTGTTATCCAGGAAGTTCAAACATGGGTCCAGGAAAGTTTAAGTCGGTGCTCAGAATATTATTTTGCAACCTGTTATAAAATAGTGCTGGTGTGTATATATATTATATATATAAAGAAAAGGGGTAATTTTTCCTTTATAGCAAGAAAGGTTGATTCCCTTGCTTGTAATTTTGGATCGATTTCGTGTATTTAACATATTTAAGAGTGGTTAGGAGGGATAATAAATGTTTATTAGTGGGTTGGGTTCACCAGCTTCTACCACTATTCAGTCCAATCATAGTAAAAATATAAGTTTTATCCTGGGTCAATGCTAGCAATATGCTTAATACATGCAAGTCCAAAATTGTTTTTGGGGAGCTCGTGTATGTGAAAGAGAAAAAGGGATGAGCCTTTTGGATTTTTTTGTGGTTGGTTAGTAGAAAGAATGAGAGTCGGCTTCCCTAAGTTTGTTCTTCCTCAGTGGTAGACCGGTCGGCTGTTACCTGGCTGGTCGTAGTTTCAAATCCTACATGGTGTAACCCCAAGAAAAAATAAATCTACCAAAATCTTTCATCACAAATTTCCTCCTTAGGTGGTTGTGTGCTTCATCAACATGCACATAAATAATTGAAGTCCTTTTACAGACTTATAAATGAATAAAATGGACACTCATCATTGTCGGAGTATCCCTTCTTTTGAATGCACTCACTAATTAATTCATTTGCATCACACACGCACCCATACCATGTTAAGACATATAAGGAATTAGGTGTTGTGTGTTGCATTTGTATTCAGGATCGGGACAACATCATGAATCTTCATGTAGTTATTGAAATCAACTGAGCCATGAAGGCTATAGTGCCACAAAAACAAGGCATCAAAATATAGTACGCATCAATACTGCAAAATATGCTTCATTCAAATTGATGCCTGGCCTCTAGCCTATGCATGAAGCCTTGGGATACAATCATTTCTATGTATATCACCACCTCATTATTACAGTTCCTCTTATGGATGAAAACCAATTAGAATCCCACGAGGAAAACTTTGTGAGGTATAGGTATTAATTCAATAAATAAATTTTATTTATTGAGCGAGACTAAATCTACTTGGATTGGCTTTCTTCCATTTAGGCCAGTTAGAGTGTATGTCACATTCAGTCATGGTCTTTAGATCATGATAATTTAGATGGTTTTGAGCAATTGTAGTTGAGAAATGTAAGTCAACAATTGTATACTTATGGCTATAACTACATAGTATGCGGATTGCTTTACCCTTGTGGAATGATCATGATTCTTTAATTCGGTTTAATCGGGGTTTTCTGATGTCCTAGTCATTGAGTGGACAACTAAGCTAGGTACATTGTGAGAGGGTGATGTTGTGCAGTTGCACACCGTTGGGAACCCAAGAGGAAGGTATGATGAGCACAATAGCAGTTTCCCTCAGTAAGAAACCAAGGTTTAATCGACCAGTAAGAGAAAGAAATAACTTCTGAAGGTGTTGCTAGCTGACTTTTGGCAGGGCGCAATACCGACGTCAGCAACAACGTGGAACCTGCACACAACAGAACCAAAATACTTTGCCCCAACTCACAGTGAGGTTGTCAATCTCACCGGTTTTGCTGAAAACAAATGATTAACCGTATAGTGTGGAAAGAGATGTTTGTTTGGAGTGGAATTAAAGAGAACATTGCTTGCAGTAAGTAAATAGAATAGGTGCTTGCAATAGATGATTTTATCAGTGTAAAAGAAAGGATCGGGGTCCACAGTTCACTAGAGGTGTCTCTCCATAAAGATAAATAACATGTTGGGTGAACAAATTACAGCTGGGCAATTGATAAAATAAAGACCATACATGACAGAATAATTACTATGAGATTCATTTGGGCATTACTACATAATACATAGACCGTAATCCAACTGCGTCTATGACTAATAATCCACCTTCCGGTTAGCGTCCGCATCCCTTTTCAGTATTAAGTTGCAAGCAACAGATTATCACATTAAACAAAGTGTGTAAAGTAAACAATAGAATTATCCTTAAATAAAGCATTATTGTTTTCTCCCTAGTAGCAACATCACATCTAGAACCTTAGAAGTTATTGTCACTCTTCCAGATTACTAGAGGTATGAACCCACTAGCGAGCGTAAATACTCCCTCTTGGAGTCACAAGCACATACTTGGCCAGACCATCTACTAGCAATGGAGAGCATGCAAGATCATAAATAACATATGACAAGTATATAATCGATCTCAACCATAGTATTCAATATTCATCGGATCCCAACAAACACAATATGTAGCATTACATAAAGATGATCTTGACCACGATAGGCAGCTCACAAGATCTAAACATGAAGCATAAATTGGAGAAGACAACCATCTAGCTACGGCTATGGACCCGTAGTCCAGAGATGAACTACTCACGCATCACTTCAGAGGCGGGCATGGCGATGTAGAGGCCTCCGGTGATGATCTCCCTCTCCTGCAGGGTGCCGGGAAGAGCTTCAGAACCCTCCCGTGCTAGGGTCGGCCGTGACGGAACTTTTCGTGGATGGAGGCTCAGGTATTTAGGTTTTTCCCAAACATGTGAATAAATAGGCGGAAGGGCGAGGTCGGTGGGTGCCCGAGGGGCCCACACCACCCTAGGCGCGGCCAGGGCCTGGGCCGCACCTAGGCATGGCGTGGCCGCCTCATGGCGCCTCTTCGTCTCTCCACCGGACTTCGTCTTCGTTACAGTAAAATAGGAACTTCGGCTTTTGCTTCGTCCAATTCCGAGAATATTTTCTGTACAACTTTTCTGAAATACAAAACATCAGAAAACAGGGAAATGGCACTGTGGCATCTTGTCAATAAGTTAGTTCCGGAAAATGTATAAAAGTGTAACGAAGTGTAAACAAAACATATAGAAATTGGTGTAAGACAAGCCTGGAGCATAGAAAATTATAGATACGTTTACAAGTATCAGATGGTTATCCTTCCAGTAGGTGTAGATTATCTATTGTCGGTTGTTAATTAGTTTCCAAACTTCAAGTATAGTTTCTTAAGTACATGGACCAGGGGAGAAAATTTCTTAGGAATTCAAATTGATTACTAGACATTATTTTTGGACTTGATGTCTCACCCAAATGTCGGGAATGGTCCATATTGAAGATACAATCAACAAGATGGGCTGTTCTGAATAGATCCCCTACAAGGTGTTCAAGGTACTTGATTACTCATGGTGATTTTATCCCCACATAGATCCCAAATTACTTGTGTGGCCTAACATATATACATTGTGGTGGTGAGATGTACACACGTGTGGTGCATCCGAATTTAGGCATATGGAAAATATTTGCTAGATTTGCACTTACTAATTGCAAAGGAAAAGTACTTTTATATGCAGTTGGTTGCGATTGTATTATATTTCATCCTGTAAAACTGGTGACAACTGACATGAAGTAGGTAAGTTGAAATTTATTAGCAATGGTTGTCATATGAGCTTCATTTTCTTAATTGGAAATTTAACGGGCCATTTTAGCGTGGACATATGGGACCGAGGGTTCAACTTTAATTCAAGTTTCATGCAATAATCATTGAAGAAATGTGAGAAGAATTTAGTAGTGTTTTCTATTAATATAAATTTATTTAAATTCTCAGTATTTAATATTTTGTCAAATGCATGGTTTGGTACGCATAATAGGCACACGTGTGACCATAGTGTAGATGCATCTATTAGAACTATGAGATACCTATAATATCCAAACAATAACTGGACAGGACTACAAATGTCACCCATAACTCATTCAAGGAATTGAGTGGCTTTGGGTGAATTTTTGTGATATGCAGGTCTTAGAATGAGTTTTCCAGTGCACATAATGTATGATGGTTATGGGAATTTAACTTTGTTAATTCATGACCATTATTAATTGCAGCTAATTTATCGAGTACCCCAATCCTGGTATGTCCAAGGTGATCATGTCAAGTCTGGAATGCATTTACATTCTCAAAAATTACCTTATGCATAGCATGTACTACCTTTTCGAAAAATCATCACGTATACTTTGGATTTTATGTTTGTTTTTTACAATCCTGATGAGAAAGAGGTCAATTTTGTCTAATATGCGTTTGCCATATCCCTTGTCTTCGGTAAAGATGATATATTCCTCTCTGTTTTGTTCTTGGATTTTAATGGGAAATCGATTTTGTGGATATCTCTATAACCAATGAGAGTACAAGACCAGTAGGCATAAAATAATTCATCAGCAATTATTATTTGTGTACCCACGATAAATGTTGCATGTCATGTGCCAAAAGTTAATGTATCATATTCATATCTAGCTATTGTTAAAATATCTCCATTCAAATCTGTAAGAGTTCGGGAATGCATTTTTGCCATTAAATAATCCATCCTAAATTGCCATTTGTGTATGCATAGGGCGGGTAAATGTGCCACATCATGTGCCAGCAATTAACCCATCTTGTCTTCCAATTGTTAAAATATCTCCATTCAACTTTGTAAGAGTTTGGAAATGCTTATTTGCCTAAGTACAAGGCTTTTTCTACCGCTTTCCACAATGCACATTTCCTCCTCCATTTCGATTGACTCCCATAGAAATTTATGTACTTAAATGTTCAGTAATAAAAATAATTTTGTTTGATATATGGAAAATAAATAACTTTATTGATGTTGAAGTTTTGATACAATATATATTTTGCTTTACACCAAAAGGTGATGACATCAATAAAAATAATATGTTTTTATTCCAACAATATAATGAAAATGTAGTATCTAATGGATTTTATCGACTAATCGAAATCCCTGAACATGCCATTAGAGGTATATTAGATCATCACTGCATCCACGGAGTCATGTTGTAGGTGCTTCTTAGTGCTCCTTGAACACCTCGCTAACATCTAGCTTCGATGTTATTTTTGTGTTGAAAATTGAAGTTGGCATCATATGTTGCTCCTTCGGTAGGCTTCTTATGTCTCATAGATGGCAAATAGATGTCTACCAGATTTCTTGTGGTGTGGAATCATTTTGGCAACCTTCTTGTAGAATCAACATTTCTCGCAAATATTAGTTCGATCAAACTTGTTCTTTGTTATGCCTTTCCCCTTGTATGAACTTTATGGCTTGTTATTCTTTTCGGTGTTGCGTTTACCATTGAAGTTCCTTGTTTGGTCTTTGAATGAGCGATTGAATTTCATGTTTCTCTTACAGTTTGCATGTGCTTCAGGGAGAGGGGAAGCCCCAACTGAGCATTGTTGACTATTCTGTTGAAGGAGTTCATCATTTTTCTCATCCTTGAGAAGCGCATGTGTAAGTTTAGATTAAACTTGGTAATTCCTCGCACAATATAGTTGTTGCCGGATCCTATCTGCCTGTCATTACTCGGGATGCAAGTGGGTCGACAATATGGTATCTTTAACCCTCTTTGGTCCAAAAAAATGAACTAAGTTATCTAACATGATGTCGGCATAAAAATTAGTTCATTGTTTGAAATAAAAAGATCGAGTACGTGGAGGGTACCCTTATAATAGTCCAGTTGCATCTGTAGTGATTACCCCACTTATAAGGGATAGTTGTAGTATAACTTGATAAGTATTGATCCATCGATCTGGGTAAAATATCTACTCTCCAACGACCTATAACCTACTTATATCGTCGTTCTTGTAATGCAAGAATCTACAATATGCAGGATTCTTTGTCGCTTCTAGGTAATACTTTTTTACACTAGTGGAGAACAAGCCTATTGTCGCAGGCCGTTAGAGGTTTTTGTCCCGGCTGGCCACCCGGGACAACGAAGGCGGGACAAAAGGCACAACATTTTATCCCGGCCCGCTTACCAGCCGGGATATATAGTCCACCACGTGGCTGCGATGCAGGGGTTTGGGCTGGAGGACCTTTTGTCCCGGCTTGTAAGCACAGCCGGGACAAAAGGTTTTATTTTTTATTTTCCATTTTTCAATTTTTTCCATTTTTTTTTGACTCGTTACTCTCTCACTTGGACCATTGTTAACACTAATTACATTTAATCTATACTCAAATTCTAGACTTGGTCACTTACTGGTCGGTCACCTATCCTCACACTTCTCCATCCTGATGACGCTTAACTCCTCGATTCTTTCCTGCTGTGCTCCCGCGAATGTGGTTGTACGTTGTTGTAAATACTACCATAAGATAATAATATATCATTCCAATGTGAGGAATTTGAATATCTTCAAATCTTTAAACCGCAAGTGGACAAATAATATATGCATAACTATTAGAAAAGTGTGAGGAATTTGAATATGAAATAAATTTGTTTTTATTTATTTATTAATATTATTATCAAATAATATATGCATTGTTTATATAATATGGCCAAATAATTTTGTTTTTAACCACTACTACAACTTTTCATAACCTACACACCCATAAAATATGAGATCATTCTGAGGTGTTTAGGTAGGGTAAAAACAGTATTTTATGTGAGGAATTTAAATAACATATCCATTATTCATATAATATGGCATAGTTAATATCTTTGAATCTGTAAATCGCGATGAATTTAAATAACAATATAATAGAAAGATTTAATATATTGATCGCGACGATTCATATGTTCGTACATAGGAGGCACACACGACACCACACACCACACCACCATGCAGCTACTCATAAATATTAAGTTCGAGACGATCCAACTAGCTATTGTAGCCAAGTGCCAGGAAATGCCTCCTACCCAGCTCGAAGCTGAGGCGAGTGTCGAGAGCGGCATACTGCAGTTGCATATGGCTCGATGGAAAATTGCCCCATCCAAAAATCAGTGCCTCTTCTTCTGCTAATTCCTTGGCGGTCTTCGGCGGCTTGTTCTTCTTATTAAACTTCTTCTTCTGCTCGAGACCCGTCCCAATATAATGATTTGCCAAATCATACAAACTCGGAGTCTGCTTATTTGGGACGGGGTTCTGGAGGATCCGTTGGAGGTTGATCGCAGATGGAATAATAATTCCGTAGGTATGCAACATATTCACATCATTGTGGATTGCCGCGCCATAGAATCTGATGTTCTTGTCCGCAAGGAAATCGATGAGAAGTTGTGGCACTTCATCGGCATGAACAATATGGAAGACCAAAGTATGTTGCGTGACAGAGAGTTGAAGGATGGCGGCGCGTTGGTTAGCTCTACCCTTGCGAGGGCCGGTGAACTCGCAGTCCAAGCCCACGACCTTCAAACACAGAAAACAATTGCCTTATAAGAAAATGCTTCTTTGCTACATCTTTGATAACAAAAGCCATGGAAAAGCTAACCTTGATTTCCTCGGCATCGAGGAAATCCCTCTTGACGGCGCGGATCCATCTCTCCACCCTCTTCGGATGGAGGGTGTACGTGACCTTGAAATTCATTTTCTCGATGGCATCGTAGTAGACTTCAGACCGAGGGAAGTCGAGGGCGTGCGCGAGCTTCACCATTTCTGGATCCATGAGAGACTTGAGAGAGGGCCGGCCGAGGCGCGGGAGAGAGAGAGGCCGGCGCCGAAAGGGATCTTTTTTGGGAGAGAGATGTCGCTAATGGTGCAGTTTTGGTGGCAATGGAGATCTGAGGAAGAACAAGGCATGTATATAGGGGAGGGAGGTGAAAAGGTCAGCCCAATGGCGCCGGCGGTGATGCAACTTTCGACGGCGATGCTTTGATCGTTCTCTCTGTTTTCCGTGTGCAGTAATGGCAAGACGAATCGGTTTCCACGCGCGTGGGAACGAACGGTTGGACTTTATGTCCCGGCTCGAGTCTCCAGCCGGGACAAAAGGGCTGCCAGCAGGCCGCAATAGGCCTCAGACCCTTTTGTCCCGGTTGGAGCCTCCAACCGGGACAAGAGGCCTTAAAGAACCGCGACAAAACACTAGTAGAAAAAGGGCCTTTGGTCCCGGCCGTGTCCTGGGCCGGGACCCAAGGCCTAGCCACGTCGCCGTGTAAATGCTACAGCGTACGACACCCATAGGTCCCGGCTCGTAAAGACCCAAAGGTCCCGGCTCGTCTCCCAAACCGCAACTAAAGGGTTTAGCGCCACGCGGCGTCTGCGGCACCCCCTTTAATCCCGGTGCGTATTCCCAACCGGGACCTAAAGTCAAACGTTCAGTTTCCCGCGGAGCCCGATCGCGCGTCGCCATTACTGGCCACGTCGAAACCGAGCGTCGGCGTGGAATCCGAGCCATCGGCGCTGGTGCAGCCAGCCACTGTTCATCTTCCTCTTCCCGTTGCTTTATAAGCTCACCATTTTCTCCACCATTGCCACACACACTCTCTCCATCCGGCCTCCTCTCCTCATCCACCATTTGCGACTTCCCACTGTTCATCTGACCCTCTCTTCGTCGATGGAGCACCTCGTGCACGACCCGGCTCGTCGGACACGGGTGTACTATCTCAAGCCCGAAGGGATGGAGGTGGCGTTCAAGGTCACGATCACGCTCCGCGCAAGAATGGTGGAAAAGTGGATCCGGCGCGTGAAGAGGGACTTTCTCGACGCTGCAACGACCAAGTGCGTCGGGTTGGACTGCGAGTTCACCGACCCTCGCAAGAAGTAGGCCGGTGAGGAGCAGCGCGCCGCCGTCCTTCAACTCTCGGTAGCGTCCGAGACCTTGGTGTTCCAGATGATTCATGCCGATATAAAAGTGCCACAAGTGCTCAAGGATTTCTTGGAGAACGGGAACATCAGATTCTGCGGCGCCGCTATCGGCAATGATGTGAAAAAAGCTAAGACTCGAGGGCATTCACATCACTTCTGCGTACGACCTTCAGAAGGTAGTCCCGAACCCCACCACCAAGACCACTCCAAGTCTATATGATTTGTCAAGCCATACCATTGGGACAAACCTTGAGCAGCAGAAGAAGTACAACCACAAGAAGAAGATGGATGTCGCCGCGCAAGAAAAAGAAGAGGAGCTCATTTTTGGATGGGCCAACTATCCATTGAGCTACGAGCGATTGCACTATGCAGCACTAGACGCTCACCTGTGCTTCGAGATTGCTAGGAAGCATTGGATGCTAGTTTGCTACTAGCCATGTTGATCATCTCAATATTTAGAGATGATGAGTAGTGGTGGTCTTCTATATTTGTATGAACTATGAATCGATCGTTTCAATATATATGAACTATGTGTCTTTCATATATATGAACTATGTGTCCAATTTAACCGTCATGATAATTATGCAGTGAAGATGGAGATCTTTATCCAATTATTTCCTTCAAAATGTAGTTGACCGCACTTGGATCGCCGATATAGTAGGGGCACCGAGCGCACTGGCACTACGCCACCTACTCACAAGATGCTCGTTCTTCAGGATGATTTGGTTTGAGGCCCTGTCGTGAAAATCGTGGATTCGATCCACTTCAGGCCCTCCCATGGCTAAGGCCGACTTCGCGAGTGGTGGTCACTGGTGGTGCGGACCGTCCCTCGCCAGTTGCGCAAAGGCACTTTGTCGATTATCATGCTTACGGCATGGTGAATATGGAAACACCAAAACGCAGCGGACTTTGACAATGCACGACCTTCGGTGACGTCCCTATTCAACGACATTGTGGCAGAGGCGCGGCAATGGGCGGACGCGGGAGCCCGGGGTGTGCGCCACCTACTCACATTTTTCTAATTCCGGTTTACAGATAATTTCATATTCAAATCACTCACATTTTTCTAATACTAAATCATATATTATTTGTCCAATTCCGGTTTACAGATTTCAAGATATTAATTATTTGGCAATATTATATGAATAATGCATATATTATTTGATAATAATAATAAATTAATAAATACATCATTATTTCATGTTCAAATCAGTCACAATTTTCTAATGATAAATCATATATTATTTTTCCAATTCCGGTTTACAGATTTCAAGATATTAATTATTTGGCAATATTATATGAATAATGCTTTATTATTTGATAATAATAATAATAAATTAATAAATAAATAACTATTTCATATTCAAATCACTCATATTTTTCTAATAATAAATCTACATTATTTGTCCAATTCCGGTTTACAGATTTCAAGATATTAATTATTTGGCAATATTATATGAATATTGCATATATTATTTGATAATAATAATAAATTAATAAATACATAATTATTTCGTATTCAAATCACTCACATTTTTCTAATAATAAATCATATATTATTTGTTCAATTTTGGTTTACAGATTTCAAGATATTAATTATTTGGCAATATTATATGGATAATGCATATATTATTTGATAATAATAATAATAAATGAGTAAATATATAATTATTTCATATTCAAATCACTCACATTTTTCTAATAATAAATCATATATTATTTGTCCGAAATGTGACACAATGGTATAAGAGTCAATAGAATTGTGACACAATGGTATAAGAGTTAATAGAATTGATATGGTAGTATTTACAACAAGGTACAATCACATGCGCGGGAGCGCAGCAGGAAAGAACCAAGAAGTTAAGCGTGCTGAGGGTGGAGTAGTGTGCGGATGGGAGACCGATCGAGAAGTGATGACCAAGTCTACAAACGCAATTAGTATTAAAAATGATCCAAATGAGAGAGTAACAAGTCAAATAAAAAGAAAAAAGGAAAAAGGAAAAAAGAAAATGAAAAAAGAAATTAAAAAATGAAAAATGTAATCTATACCTAATCTACACTACTTAAAAAGGAGGAACATGTTCCCTATTCTGCCTAGCTCTCACTACGACTAAACCTTCGTCGTCCCGCTCGTGGACGTTCCGCTCGCCCACATGCGTCTAATTGGGCCAGGCCCACCTCTCGCATATGGCACTCCTTCCTCGAGCGACCTGGTCGCGCCCCCCTTCGTCCCTCTTCTAACGATCCCCATCCCATGTCTATCGATTCCAACCCTAGCCACCTCTGCCTCTACCCACGCGATCTGGTTCCTCCTCCACCTGCGTGAGACCCCCATCACGTGCGACGGTGGCGGCGCTGCTGGGCCACCCGGTGGCAGTTCTTTCGGAGAGGCAGGTGCCACGGCTCACGAGGCTGCTGGGGAACGTGACGGTGGAGCGGAGTCTGTGGCCGGTGCACGTTGTGCTGGGCGTCCATGTCACCGTGGCCGACCTCGCGCGCGCCACCGTCGCCGCCTACATCGCCGAGGTATGCAGGCCGCCTACATCGCCGAGGGACGCAGGCCGCCACTCCCCACCGATGCCAACGACGGCGACGCGGCCGCACGGTTCGAGCTGCATCTCTCTTTTATCTCCTCTCCCATCCTCATGTGCAGCTCCATACCAGCCATCCCCAGATCTCCTCCACCACTTGTGATGAGGTAAAGCTTAATTTATGTTTGCTTTTGTTCAAGATTTTTTTGAATAATCATGATTTTTACTACTTACAAGGTTGTGTAGGCCCCTGCTAAATATTGAAGAGGTGTATGTTCCAGCAATCGGCAATCCTTCTGCATACAAGGTATTTGAAAAAATGCCTATGCTAAGTTGATCATGCTAAAACACTCCTTTTGGCCGAAATTCATGATGCAATCATTCATATTATAGTGCAGTCTTTGTATTCATATGGAATTTTTGTGAGTTATCCCAAATTTAATTTTTCAGTGCCATTGTTTTATTTAAGTACGTCTGTTTATGTTTGACTGAATTTTGTTCCGTCAAATGCCTGGTTGACTAATATATACTATTTGGTGTTGTGAACGCTTCGAGCAAGCGAGTTGAATAGCATTTCCTTTGCTTGGACTGTTTGTTTAAATTTGATTGTTTGGTTTGATTTTTTTTAATGTTCAAAGGGAGCAACAGAAGCATGCACATCTTCAGATTGCTACGTTGTACGTTAGAACTGCCAATTATGTCGTGTTTCGGATAACCATGTGTTCTTCTGTTTTGAGTTCATTTGTGTCGATGCTTGTTATCGGCTCTGAGTAATAAAGTGCAATAGATGAAGCTGTGTAAAAGATTAGTTTTTCTTTGTGTGTTTTCTTGTTCTATATTTTAGTGGAACCTGTGAGCTGCTATCTATTTTCAAAAAGATGGCATCTTGATCTCAAAAAAGAGACAACATCTTGAATTCATAATTCTTGGGTGTACTGGTCAGAATCAGAGTATCATTTTGACTTGCCTAAGCTGAAGATGATCAGATATTGGGGGAGTACTAGCCAGAATCAGAGTATCGTTTTGCATAGGTTTGTCATCTTAGGTTAGCAATCAAAAAATTGAAAAGAATCACTTTTACTCTACCATTGCAGATTCGCTTTAAATACCTTTTTCTCCAGCTGGACTATTGGATTGTTTTTGCTCCCAAAACAGATGTTGTTCCTTATCTCATGCAATCTGTAATGTTCTAATTCCTTATATTAGGAAGTAATTTTCTACTGCCACATATAATCTAATTCTACATTAACCAACATTTATAAAGTTTCTCTGTAAATATCAGGTCCACACAAAAGAACGCGATTTCATTCGAGGGGCATTTTTTATATTCCAAGGTAACTTGCACTTGCCTATGCACACAAACTGAAGTTATTGCTTTGCTTGTCAAAATCATTTTATAACTATTTATTTTTACCACAAACTTGGATTTCTCATTCATGGAGATGAATCCATTGATCCTGGTAAATGGGGAAGCATACCCTGTGGACATAGGTGAACTGGATGACACAATTGCTTTCAAGTACTTGAAGAAGTATGAGTATAGCTTACGGAGTAGTGTCTTTTTTCTGAACATATCATTCTGACCATTGTTTTCAATTTACAGGTGGAGTAGCCTTGAGTTCCCGCTGCCTTTCGGAAGAGTCATGAGCCTCTTTCAAAAAGGTTATATCTATGAACTGGATGAGAAGGTATACCCATATTTTGTTTTTTTTCGTTTTTTTTTTCTAAAGTCTTCTTCCTATGAATAGTTTTAGAGTCCGCATTTTGTCTTAAGTTCAATTATTCATATAGGAGTGTCTAAATTGCTTACTTTCTTTACCACACATTCAGGTAAAGTTCAGAATGTCGAAAATTTCAAAGCCTCCGGTCAACTTATGTATGCTAAATGTGCACGGGAACTTTAAAAGTTGGATAACTGTATCATCATCATCAACAACAATATACATGACACAAACTAACTTTAGGTGTTCCGATATTTCAGTAGATCTCTCCATTGAATTGTAGTGCCCTTTAATTTCCAATTTATGTTATCTTCACTGGGAAGATCAGAATATATAACATTTATGTTTTGCAAACCTGCGATTTAGTGCCCATCATGGTCATAGGTTCCTCTGTAGTTTCTTCCAAGCATAATACTTGTGATAAGACATCAAAGGTTCATATAATACTATCCCAGTATAGGTTGCAGTGGTTCATTTCAGATTAACTTACTTCCTCACTATTCTTATTTTCAGCGGTCCTTTTTTAGATTTCTTTATTCCTCACTGTTCCTCTTTTCTGTGTTTCGACAAGATTAGTATTACCACTTTTGTTTATAAGCTATTTAGTAGGTCGGTACCGTATCTTAGATAAAGGACAAGCACCTCAAACAGGTTACCAGATCCTTGGAGTTTTCATAAATTCCGTTTATAGCTTCAGGCCGAACCAGCCTCTGTTTCAAAGGGGCATTTTAAGTTGAGACTGTTGAAGGAAAACATGTCACTACAATGACATAAAATGGGTCTTTTCTTCAGCTTCTCTTGCCTCTCGTTGCTTGAAGCACAATTTTCGGCAGTATACTGAAAATTTCAGCAATACTGCTGTGAAAATGCAATCATCTGGGTTGAGTGTACCATATGGGTGGAGCTGTAGCAGAAGCCCTTGGAGCTATCTTCAATGAAATATTCTGAAGAGAAACGGTGTTATACTAAACTTGATATCCATGATGTGAGCCCTTGAAGGTATCTTGTCCAATGGCTCTCTATATTAATTACTTGAATACTATTTACTAATTTTCCTGCAGTGCTTTTTGCGTGATGAATTCCCTGGTTAACACATAGATAACCCAGTCAAAGTGAATAACTCAAACTCTGATGGCACAACTCACTGCATAGGTTCAGTTTTAGTGAATGGTAACCACTATTTCTGCTTTGTTGAAAATAAAAATTCGAAATAGGGAAATTTACTGAAGTTAAGCTGAGCGGTAGCATGAGGGAGATGGAACTCGGGTATCACCGGGGTAGATATTTAGCTGCCCAAATGCCATACTTTCAGGTTGTAGCCTAGCCACCCCAACCCGTAGGAAGACAAGTAGGCCATTGAATCATGATGGGGCATGTATGAACTGAAGCTCCTTTACTTGCAGAGGCTGCAACTGCTAGCTTGCATTTTCTTGCCCAACCTTAGTTGTATCTTCCTTTTCATCTCTTGCTTGGTGAACTTACCGAGTGCAAACCATTTCTTGGCACATTGTTGTGTGTGCCATTTCCATCATTTAGACGTCTCATAGAGATCTCATAGAGAAAATCAATATAATCAAGAGGTCATGGCACATAGTTCTGGATATAGCAATGTTGGTTTATAGCCTACCAGACTATTTTTTTGGCTGGACTGTAGCGGTCATTGTGAGTGCCTTTTTTCCTTTCAGTCGAGCAATTTTTTAACCAGCAAGAGAGATAGAAGCAGCTATCCTTATTAGTGTTCTCTTGACAATAATTTTCGTGAAAAGATGGTGAAGATTTACACCAACATTCTTGCTCTCTTTATTACATATCACCACTCGACAATAACACTTTGTAGCTACTATTTCAGGTTTACAATAACATTTGTGACTTTTTGCAATTCATGTTAGAGTATCTATATACGAGATCTAAGTGATCTTTAGGAGGAAATACAACTCGAGTTCACCTTGTAGTTCGTACATACTGTATTTCAGTTGTTTATGGAACAACATTGGGTTAATACGATTGGTACCATAGCCTCCCGATTCAGCTATAAATTCCCGTAGATTATAGTTGACAATTTTTAGCCTCGCTTGTATTTTTGCTACGGTTTGCTGGTGCTACGGTTCGATTACAAACAAACTAACATTTTCAGCTCGCAAGTTCGGACTTCCTTAGAACGTGCTAAATGATTCTCATACATGGCTTGTGCAATACCAATACCGAGTTACTTGTTTGTTCCGTTGTCCTGCTTAACTCCATATTGTCCGACATTCTGTAGAGCTACTGGAGTTCGGACTTCCTTAGAATGTGCTAAAGAATTCTCACTGTTATTTTTGTTATCGATTTCCTATTGTACCGTAGCTATAAATTGTCGTATAAATGTAAGAGTTGTCTCTGACTAATTAACGTTGTAGCTACTAGAATTCACGGAGCCCCAGGCCAAAGAGGAGGGAGCCAACGAGAAAGATGAAGATCCCAATGAGAGCAAGAAGTGGACTAGCGCTCACTCTAGCTGCACTCACATGATGTTTTAACTAGGAGAAAGTAATAAAGGGGTGAACATTGCCTAATTTTGGTAAAAATTTATGATAATTACCATTCCGAACTTCCGAAGGAACTACAGTCACCTATGTGTTTGGCTATCTATATCAATTGGAGTAAAGGTTAATTTAATTCTTGCTTATCCTAATAATAAATGCTCTCTAGCTCTTATGAGGATACATCGCTGCCTAAAAAAATAGCATTCGCACCACTGGCCTTCCGACCAAGTTTTTTACCCTAGCTATTGTTGAACATTTCCTAAAGCCCTACAGAACGATTTAGGGTTGTCTCCGGATATTTATTAATATCAAAGTGTTGTTTGAACTAATCAGAAAAGAAGTATTCCTTTGTACCATTCACATTTTGTGACAATAATACATCTGGAAGGATAGGTTGTTGACAGTTATAACGACCTTGAACACATGTGTGAGACTATGTGTGAGACTTAATCGTGGAAAATTAATAAAAAAGATCTAGAACTTGGAACCACATAGATGCATAACAATAATGTCTTACTATTGTGTTTGGTAGTATCATGTTATAGTACATTATGATATCTTTGATTTGTTTTAAATTTTTATTGTGAGTTGTGAATTATATATGTGTATTGAGAAATATAATTTGAGAACCCGTGGCAACGCACGGGCATTTATACTAGTAATAATAAAAAAAATAAGGCTTCTTGTTCGTCCGTTTTTTATTGCCCATAGTTTTTGTCAAAATTACAGTCTCTGCCACCGCATAGTGAAAAGAAAACGTTTCGTTTGGCGCATAGTCCGTTCTTTTTCCAAACG
The DNA here is from genome assembly GCF_022539505.1 of Lolium rigidum. Lineage (NCBI taxonomy): Eukaryota > Viridiplantae > Streptophyta > Magnoliopsida > Poales > Poaceae > Lolium > Lolium rigidum. The sequence goes on from NC_061510.1 coordinate 149,994,774, forward strand.
CCGAAAGAGGCTGGGACGGTGAAAGAAGAAAGAGCCGGCGGGGAGCGAAGCCGTCGCATCCGGCGACCGGCGCGAGAACCACGATGTGGCCGTGGAGGGCGGGGATCCGAGCGTCGAGTGCAGGATCTGACCAGGCTCCGCCCGGACGGACCTGGAGATTGGAGAATGACGCGGCGTGGGGCGGGGATCCGAGAGTCGAGTGCCGGATCTAACCAGGCTCCGCCCGGACGGACCTGGAGATTGGAGAATGACGCGGCGTGAGGAAAACTCGGAGGTGCGGGGGACCTTCCAGCGGCGCAAGAGGAGCCAGGAGACATGCGGGGCTGATCGATGGATTGAATCGGCCATCGGGAGGCGCCGGTGGGAGCTGGGAGGTTGCAGACGAGGTCTGCATAGGCTGTTTCGGCTTCATTTTTTCATCGATCAGCGGCCTTTTCCTCTCCCCCTTTCTGAACGCCGACCCGGCCGGCGCTTTCCAGCTTCCCCAAGATGGACCGCCCGCTGCCCCTAGCGCACGGCTCCACAGGCGTGGCCACCCGGCTCTGTCACAAAACCCCCATGGCTGCGTACCCCAGATTTCTCCCTACTCTGCCGGTCGAACTCTCGGCGTTGGTCGATTCCTCTATCTGCAAGAACACCTGCCGTCGTCTTCCCACTAGGCCAGTCTCCACTCTCCAGCAATAATTGTTCCTTCTGCTGCTCAACCCATTTAAGCTCCCCCGCCCTGCTAATGCTGCTTCTGTCCCCGAGAAGCGCGCTCCCAAAGCTGCGCCTGCTGACCAAGTTGATGCGCCAGCTGTAGACGCACAAGCATGAAAGAAAACCTGGAGATAGCGGATGCGCTGGTGAGTCGATTGAAACTAAACTTCTTTTTGCTAAACATTGAAACTAAACTTGTGGATTACAAATAAAACACAGCTTCAACTGAAATTCAGTTTGGATACTGAAGTTCAGTTTGGATATTACTCAATGTTTTGGTAGCGCATACCTTTAGCAGCTGAAGTACATTTGAGAAAGGCACCTGATAGGCTGATACACAGGTTCGACAAGAGCATATACACCAAGTTAAAAGAGAAAATCCGCCCGGAAGTACACACACGATGCCTTTGGTTCATTTCGTTTACTGTCCTGAATACAGGATGCAGTGATGCACTGTGCACACTTCCAAACATTTCATTCAGAGTCAAAGCTTGTCGCAAAGATTTAGCTAATTGTTGAAATAAGAAAATTCAGCTACCCACACAAAAACAAATCTAACTACATTTTCCTACAGTCACCGGCGGTTGCCTACTGCAAATTCTAACAAATTTTCCTATTCGCACAACAGTAGGCATGTAGTTTCTTTACTTTCTTTGTACATTCCAAAATCAATGTTTAATTTGTTGTAATTGATATTCCACTTCGGTACGCCAACAAGTATTAAACATGGCCAGAGCTACAGGAGAATGTGTCATGCCAGACACCTAAGAATTTTCCTGCTAAGTGCATGTTTCGAACTGGTTTCTTGACGATGACACATATGGCGTCAGATATGGAGTAATCCTTTCTGAAAATAAACACAAGAACATTAAGAAAAAGCACTTTATATCACGTCGGGATAAGAATCACAAAAAAACTTGTTCATTCAGAAATGTTCACCGATACTTTTTCCATGAACTAATAGATTTTTTAATAGAGATAACCCGTAGCAATGTATGAATTTATTTGCTTCGTGGCAACGCACGGGTATTGTCCTAGTTATGAAAATAATATATTGTCGCGGTTGGAGTTACGGGTCGGGTTCTCCACAAGTCCAGAGAAACATCACGGATGATGCGGGTATGGTGCTAGCTGTTCTCAAGACAAAGTTTATCTTTGCACGCTAGTTAACTGTTACCCTTTTTCACGGCCACACTTTATGTCGATCGATAGTAGGTGGCACTGATTCGTCCTTACTTGACATTTCACTGTAGACAAGCTGATCTTAATACTTGAGGATCAAGTAGTTTAGTCAGTTGGGCCCAAGAAGAGGTGACACTGATTTCTCTACATCTCGGTTGGTGCAATTTGCTTTGCTTTTCCGATAGGGGATCAGCCACACAATCCATTGCTTGTGTTATGAAAAATTGTCGGCTTGCTGCCAAGATCCATTGCACGCTACTGAAAATGCAGCAAAAACACTTTAATTTCTGTACTAACTAATTAAGAAGATGTGCACGCGTGAGTGCAGGACATGTTCACGGCCGGCACAGACACGTCGTCTATCATCGTGGAGTGGGCGATGGCGGAGATGATGAAGAACCCGTCCATCATGGCGCGCGCGCAGGAGGAGATGGACCGCGTCGTCGGCCGGGACCGCCGCCTGGAGGAGTCCGACATTGCCGGCCTCCCCTACCTGCAGGCCGTCTGCAAGGAGGCCATGCGCCTCCACCCCTCCACGCCGCTCAGCCTGCCGCACTTCTCCTTCGAGGAGTGCGAGGTCGACGGCTACCACGTCCCGTCCAGCACGCGGCTCCTCGTCAACATCTGGGCCATCGGCCGCGACCCGGACGCGTGGGAGGATCCCCTGGAGTTCCGGCCGGAGCGGTTCCTCTCCGGGCCGGCGGCCAAGGTGGACCCGATGGGGAACTACTTCGAGCTGATCCCGTTCGGCGCCGGTCGGAGGATCTGCGCCGGCAAGCTGGCGGGCATGGTGTTCGTGCAGTACTTCCTGGGCACGCTGGTGCACGCGTTCGAGTGGCGGCTGCCGGACGGCGAGGAGAAGGTAGACATGGCCGAGACCTTCGGGCTGGCGCTGCCCAAGGCCGTGCCGCTCAGGGCCGTCGTCACGCCGCGTCTCGTGCCGGCCGCCTACGCTTGAGGGCTGCGCGAATGGACATTGATGTCACCGTGTCTTGGCGTTTTGGGGTCGATCATCAGCGTGGTGTTCAGTGTGTGTCCATGCATAAGAACCAAGGTTTCATGTTTCATTTGTGCCTATGCCAACCTCGCGTGCTCTTGCCAATGTTGCTATGCGGAATGTGCTATTCGGACGCAGTGAGGCTTCCAGCCGCCAAGAAAAACCTCAAATCAGCGCTTGAAATGATACTAATTATTTCCAAGTAAAAGTGAACTACAACATCACCAATAAGTTATACACAAAGAATTTGAACTGTTGAAACAATGCGAATTACATGCGTGAAATCACTCGGAAGACACAAGCAGGTGCAGAAAAATAAAGAGCACAAACAAATTGGGTGCCGTGATGGTTCATTAGTAGCGGTTGACGACCCTGCAGTTCCTCCTGATTTCGCCTTGGTTACCGGTCTTGACTCCGATGGCGCCCATCTTGACCATTGCCTTCTTGAACTTGTCCTCCCATAGTCCACGGATGTTGGCATTGTCAAGCACCATCTGGGTGGTCGCCGGTGTGGTAAGAAGGGCCGCGTCCGACGTGAACAAGACCTTGTGTGCGAGGACGTTCTTGTAGTATTGGTTGTCGAGCGCGTTGGGGGTTACGACGTCCTGGTGCACTATGGGGTCGTTTGATGTGGTCGGGTTGGCGGGGCATTGCCTTCTCAGGACGCCAGCGAGGGCGGTGTTGATGTCGGAGGGGACGGCGAGGCGGTCAGAGACGAAGGATGAGCAATGTGAGACCCCAATCGTATGGGCGCCGGAAAGAACCACCATGTCCTCTGTGTCAAGCCCTTTAGCGGCGAAGCTGCCGATGAGCTGAGTGATGTTAAAGAATGGAGGCGGCAGGTTGGAGAGGGCCTCAGTGGAATTGGAAATGCGCCCATCCAGGCGGCCTGCCGGCATGTTGATCTTGACCGTCATCCTGCTGAGGAAGTAGGCCGCATCACGGCTAGCGAAGGCAACGATGTCAGCGCATGATACCACGCCTGGGCATGCTTTTTCCACGGCGTCTTTGGCCGCGTCGATGGCCTCGAAGCCGCGGAGGCTGGGAAAGTTGGGAGGGCTGAGCTTCTCTGGCTGCGGGTTGGCCGGTGTTGGGTCCAGGAGGACAGAGGCATCGCATCCCTCGACGAAGCAGTCGTGGAAGAACATGCGGATCAGCCCGGCGCCGATGCCGGCGTTCTTGTAGACGAACTTCTTCACCTCATCCCTCACGATGGCCTCCACGCGGGGGCACGACTTCTTGTAGTAGCCCACCTGCAGGCCATGGCACGCCGACGACAAGAGCAACGCGCATGTCAGCGCAATAGAAAGCTTAAGCGAAGCTGAAGCCATTATCTTCTTCAGCTCTTAACAACAAGACTTTGTGTACGAGAGAGTGTGGGCTAAAGAGTTATAATGAAGTGATGAGAGGTGTTGAAATGTTGCTCGTCAGGAAGGGCTATTTATACACACATGCATGCATCGAGATATAACTTGATAAGATCACTATAGTACTTGAAAGTTCAGCAGACTAATTGATAAGATCACTATAACCTTGAAAGTTCAAAGTTTAGTTGGCTCTATCATCATATGAGTGGCCATGGTCTCGTAATAATTGATCAACATCAGTGATCTAGCTGTTATGGAACATGGGGGCTGCTGGAGCTTAATTATTGTCTAATATATCTTTGTCATTCACTGAATTATTCCTTCTCCCAGTACTTCCTTAAGAAACTCCTTGCATGGTTTGTTGTGAACGAAACTGTAGTTTCCTGATGAGGTATGAGATGAGCATGTTGCAGGTTCGTTTTGAGAGGGTTGAATGTACGTACATGTCAGTGGGAGGTCGTTATAGCACCATGTGGAATTATTGAGATACGAGCAAGCCGTGGGAATGTTCATGTTCTGTAGATAGCTTAATTATGCGTGACAGTTCAGCAGACTAATTGATAAACATGGCAGTCGGCTGTATTTTGCCTCTTGCATGCGCATATGGTTTTTGGCTTCCAGCTCTTTTAAACCAGGTGGTTGCCTAATCAAGCTCCTGAATTGCTCCTCTGACGGTGGGAAGAAAAGTCAGAGAAAACTGAGAAGCAAAGTCATGGTATGCTACCATTAAACACCTAATTTTGTACTGTAGCAGAAAACATCTAAACTATTTTTTCTGCATCATAATTTTGGTTGCAAGTAATAACCTGCGGACTACATACCTTAAATTTACATATATATAAGTTGATTTGAATTATATTAGTATAAATTTGAAGAAGGAAAGAAAGTACTGTAACTTCTCTAGCTTTCTTTCTCAACGTTAGAGCATCTCCATTCGCGTCTTCCAAATCGTCCTCCAAATAGCACCGGATCAAGCGTTTGAGACGCTTTTTCTTCATGCCGCGTTTGGAGGACGTCGCTCCCGCGTCTCCCAAACGAGGCCCCAAATCAACAAAATTGCACAAAAATAAAGGTTTTCAATCAAATTTAATTATATTTTACAAGTTTGAATGAAAACGTCTAGATTATCTAACCCTAGCCTACTCGCCGTCCGGCGGTGCGTTCGACGGCCCCGTCCCGTCGTCGCCTCCCCTCCACCGCAACTCCTGCGCTGCACGCCGCCTCTCCCTGTGAAGCGTGACGAGAGGACGCCAGTGCTCGTTTGCCGTGTCGTCGCCTACCCTCCCCAGCTGCTCCTGCTGGAGGGAGAGTTCGACGACACGGCGAACCTTCTCCTCTTCGCGGGCACGAGCGTCGTCCTGTAGCTTCTTCTGCGACTCGAACGACTCGAGGAGCGCCTGTTGTTGCGCCACCTCCTCCCCTGGGTCCAGCCCATCATCGTCGGACCAATCGAAGTCATCGTCGTCCTCCTCCTCCCCCTCCGCCTCCTCCTCCTCCATTTGTGCCACCGCAGCCGCCGCCAACACATCCGCCTCCGTCGCCCATGCCGCTGTTTCCGCTGCCGCCGCCTCCTCCCGCAGCTGTTGCTCCAACGCCTCCTGCTGCTGCCGTTGATGGAGCTCCCGCATCCGCTCCTTCAACTCCTCCATGCGCCGCCGCTTGTACAACTCGTCCGCACACCGCCGCAGCTCCATCCCGCTCTGCACGCCACCACTCACCCATCTCCTCCGCCCGGTGCCGGCGCGCCTCTTCCGCCGTGGCGGCGTTGAACACCGCCATGGTGTCCGCCAGCATCGCCTCCTCCCATGCTTTGTTCTCCGCAGCCTCCGGGTCAACGTCGAACTCCTGTGGTGGTGGAGATGGAGGTGGAGGTGGAGACGGTGGTGGAGGCAAGTGGCTCTCGCCGGCACAGTTCATCATTGGGTAGGTGGTGCGTAGGCGATGAGGCATGTGTTTGCGGCGGAGAAAGGGATGCCATCGGCTGTGGTGGCGACCATTGAATGGAGGAGGCCTTTTATAGGAGCTGGCGACGCAAGAAGAGGCGGGAAGAAAGCACGGGAAGAGGCCAGAAGCCGCGGGAAGAATGAGCGGGAACGCGCGGTGAAGTGCGAATGGCGGTGCCGCGTGGAGGAGGCGCAGCGCCAACGGGATGTCTTGCCTGCCCTCCGTCGCCATTAAGGCTAAGCTGCGACACTTCGTTCGTGTGTCAATGACGCGTCGGACCCGTCACTCCCCGCCTTGCTTTTCGCTGTGTCCGGCGCGCCAGGAGCGTTCCATGTTGACAGGGGACGGGCTCGGTGCACTGGACACCGTATTGAGCTGCGCCGGACGGAAGGAGGCTTTCGGGAGCGCGACTGGGGACGAAAATATGTCTAGCGCGCCCCAAAAGCCTTTGGGGGAAGCTTTGGGGGACGCGACTGGAGATGCTCTTAGAGGAGCTAGTTCCATCTAGCACATGGTGAGAGCATCTCCACTCGGCTCCCCAGGCCAAAAGTTATCGCCAGATGGACGCCGGATTGGGCCTTTTTTTTTTCATCCGACGATCACATGCCAAACCCAACTATCCGAGAGCACCTGGGAGCATCGAATGGAGAGAAAAGCACGCAAAGAGCTGAGAAGACGCGCGAAGAATCCCGCCCTGCCAGTGGCCCCGTTCATTGTCATCTCCTCGGCTTCTGTGCGCTATTATTGGCCAGAGCAGCAGGCCAGTGGACACGCGGCGGAGCTAATGGCGAGCCAGGTGCCCGCCGATAGGCCACCTATATATCCCCCCTTTTCCCCTTCTTCTTCCTCCACGCGTCACCGCCAGACCCTAGCACCTCCACACTCCCCTTTCCAGAGCAAGAAGCAATGGCCAAATGTGGTTTCCACACTCCCCTTTCCAGAGCACGAAGCAATGGAAAAACGATTCGGAGAGAGAGGACACTGGGTAAGACTAAATGGTAATTGGGCACCGTGTAGCCTGACCCAAAAACTGGACAAGAAAAGAAATATGGGAGATACATCAGATGAGATCGATGAGGGACAGGGACTCCTAGGAAGAATCGCACCTGATGTGCTTGATCGCAAGATCAATCACGAGCACCAGTGACTCCGAGGAAAAAGCGCTGAATGCCTTAAAGAGAGATGAACTGATTGGAGTCACGGCCATGTTGCTTCCGCTTCGTCGAGGGAGCTGAACCAGGATGTGTCCCGATCAAATCGATGGATCGATTCCCGTCGGCCTCGCTGGGATAGCTCTCTCCCATCGATAGGAAGGGCAAAGGCATAGGGCCGGCCCTTTTAAGTTTTTTTTGCTAAATATCTATATAGATTTATTTATACTAAAACGTGGTGTCCCAAACAAATTTGGGCCTTGTGCGGCTTTCACACTTTGCACTCTTGCTGGTCTGGGCCTGCCTCAGCGGGTTTTCTGGCGATGCAACGGCGGTCTTTTTCCTATACCTTCTCGGTAGGCTTGTAAATGGTACTAATAATTTCTGCTCCAAATCCGTATCCACATCCGTTTTTGAGAATATAGTATGCGATTTTTCAAATCCAAGGGAACGGACACGGATATGGATATTGATCATGCGGATATTCGGGGGATGTGGTAGCGGATATGTTATGACTATTATACGACGGATTGTTCAATTAGGATAATTCGATTATATTAGCCTAACCCATTAGGCCAAGTATCAATTAGTCTTTATGTATGTTATAACCTAGCGTAAAGGTGGTACAAATGAGACATCAAGAATGTAATGATGAGAATTTGAGTTTGTGATATCGCTTCCTACTTAGCCGGTTGCTTGCTTTCCTTTAATAAAAACTTAATAGGAAATGGCCGGAGAACCTTTACTTAAGTATTATTTAAGTACGACCTTCGTCTTTGTAATAAGTACTGAGATCTTTACATTGGTGATATTTTGAACTATTTGCCACTCTTGTGTTATTATTTTGAGGAACTTTCCATTCAATATTTGTAATGGTGAAAATATGTCTTCGTGCGTGTATCTATCCGATATATTTTGTCCGCATCCACTCCGCATCCGCTCTGTTTTCGATCCGCATCCGTAATATCCGATATGGAGAGAGTATTATCCGATCCGATCCGATCCGTTTACATCCCTACTTCTTGGTGTGCGTGTTAATTTGTTTGATACAATGTATTTTTGTTATGCAGGAATGGAAAGTGTAGCCCGTTTAAGAAAAACAATGTGAAAAAAACGAGGATAATATTTGTCGATATATTGTTATAACTTGTTTAAAACACAGTCAAAAAAATACTGAGAAATCAGTACCACATATAATGGTCAGTGTCTCGATCATAATTTTTCTAGAAAAAAGTTGAAAGTATAAAAATCATTGGTAAGTTTACAAGATTATTAGTATGTCATATAAACATTTGTTAATACCCGGCGAGGAAAACATGATGGACATATATTCTTCAGTAGATATTACCTCATTAAAACATGGATGAGAATCATGAGAGTAAACTCACAAATGGAAAAAGAGTGCAATATAAAGTTCGAATATGTTGCAATACATGAAGATACTCCCTCGGGTCTTTGCATATCTTGAAACCACCGCTTACCAAGTCCCAAATACATTTCGCAAATGTAGAAGCGCTCCTAGTGACTTCGTAAAAAATTCAGTGAGATTACCAAATAATTTGAGTTCAAGAATGTTTATCTGGCCACTCTATGTAATTCATGAGGATAAAACAATTTATGAGAAATATGCTTAGCGATATTACTCTTTTTATAAACAATTTTTTATATGAGCAACACAATCAACACTATCTTATTAGATTGTCGGGGGATGGCCCCCGGTAGGCCAAGGTTATGGCAAATAAGCCATAGTGAGGTAATGGTAAACCGGATCAAAGAGTAATCCGGATTCAAAGGTTAAGTTCAGCTAACCGGAGTTGGTACGTACCTGTATCCCAGGAGGGGTATACCGAAGTACTGGATCTAAGGGTTCGTGTCACTAAGCGCAAAGGTACCGGAGCCCAGAAGGAAAGGTACCGGGAAACCGGTACCAGGGTCACTGTATCCTGTCGGCACTTTGGTCAAAGATTCCACCAAGGACTAGAGGACAAGGATGAGCGAAGCAGTTCAGCTTTAATCGAAGCCCTGGCGCCAAAGCAGATGATGACGTAAAAGATACCGGATGAGGTCATCGTTCCCTGATTAAAGACAGAACCGGCGCCAGCTGGGCCAAAGTAGCTTTATAAAGTAGCTTAGTTCATCATAGATTCCATTAGGGTTTCTTCCCTTGTAAGCCACCCTCTCCCCTATATAAGGAGAGGGGGCACACCCTTGCGCGGGGAGTTCGGAGAGAGATCAGTCGAGTAGCAAGTAGAAGAAATCCTATACTGTACATCTTCAACCTTTGGCCAAGGGCTAAGTTCATCAAAACATACCGGATTCTTTTTTCCGTTTTCCCTGTTATCAAAACCCTCCCCCGGATCCTCTAGCGCACATTCGACCCCAACTTAAGCCATCATATGGCATCTGTTGTTTTCCCACGACGACAGTTGGCGCCCACCGTCGGGCCAGCAGCTGCGCTTGCTGGAGTTCATATCCGGGCCTTCTCACCGTCTCCGGCGAGCACGTGGTCTCTAGCCTCGTCTACCGCCTCGGCTCGCTGGACTTCATCGACGACAACGCGGCCTGCTTCGCCAATGGCGGCCGCTTCCCCCAGAACGGCCGCGTCATCGAGTTCGGCTACCACTGTGTCTACTTCGGCAACGTGAAGGAGCGCCAGTACCCATCGCAGGTGCTGGTGGCGCCGGATCCGCCAAGGTCTTTGGCGGCTCGCGGGCTGCACTGCGACCACGTCGCCGACAGTGTGGAGGTGATGATGGCTGGCGCAGGAGGCTGCTTGTGACGGTAAAGCACACGTCCGTTGGGAACCCCAAGAGGAAGGTATGATGAGTACAACAGCGAGTTTTCCCTCAGTAAGAAACCAAGGTTATCGAACCAGTAGGAGATGAAGATCACGTGAAGGTTGTTTGTGATGGAGTGTAATGCGGCACAACACCAGGGATTCCGGTGCCAACGTGGAACCTGCACAACACAATCAAACTACTTTGCCCCAAGTTAACAGTGAGGTTGTCAATCTCACCGGCTTGCTGAAAACAAAGGATTAAACGTATAGTGTGGAAAATGATGTTTGCTTGCAGAAAACAAAAGAGAACAATGATTGCAGTAGGTTGTATTTCAGATGTAAAAGATAGGACCGGGGTCCACAGTTCAGTAGTGGTGTCTCTCCAATAAGAAAAATAACATGTTGGGTAAATAAATTACAGTTGGGCAATTGACAAATAGAGAGGGCATAACAATGCACACACATATCATGATGACTACTATGAGATTTACTTAGGGCATTACGACAAAGAATATAGACCGCCATCCAGCATGCATCTATGCCTAAAAAGTCCACCTTCGGGTTAGCATCCGCACCCCTTCCAGTATTAAGTTGCAAGCAACATACAATTGCATTAAGTACTGTGCGTAATGTAAACAATACAAATATCCTTAGACAAATCATTGATGTTTTATCCCTAGTGGCAACAACACATTCACAACCTTAGGGGTTTCTGTCACTCCCCGCATTCAAAGGAGACATGAACCCACTATCTAGCATAAATACTCCCTCTTGGAGTCACAAGTATCAACTTGGCCAGAGCCTCTACTAGCAACAGAGAGCATGCAAGATCATAAACAACACATATATGATAGATCAATAATCAACTTGACATAGTATTCCATATTCATCGGATCCCAACAAACACAACATGTAGCATTACAAATAGATGATCTTGATCATGATAGGCAGCTCACAAGATCTAAACATGATGGCACAATAGGAGAAGACAACCATCTAGCTACTCGCTATGGACCCATAGTCCAAGGATGAACTACTCACGCATCGGTCCGGAGGCGAGCATGGTGATGTAGAGCCCTCCGGTGATAATTCCCCTCTCCAGGCAGGGTGCCGGAGGAGATCTTCTGAACCCCCGAGTTAGGGTTGACGGCGGCGGCGTCTCTGGAACTGTTCTGGTATTTTGGCTCTCGGTACTAGGGTTTTCGGGGACGAAGGAATAAATAGGCGAAGGGGCAGCGTCGGGGGAGCCAGGGGCTCCCTCCCCACGTCTCGGTGCGGCAGTGGGCCCCCCCGCGCCGCCATATGGGGAGGGCCCCCTGCTGGCCTTCCTTGACTCCTCTTCGGTCTTCTGGAACACACCGTGGAAAATAGGGCCGTGGGCTTTTGTTTCGTCCAATTCCGAGAATATTTGTAAACCAACTTTTCTGAAATCAAAAACAGCAGAAAACAGGGACTGGCACTGTGACATCTTGTAATATCCCAGGTAATGGGGTTACAAAAATAGAGGAAACAGATGTGTGCATTGCATTCATGCATATAAAATCTGGGGAATTTTCGCGCTTTAAAGTAAAACAGTCACAGTAACTGAAGTTTCACTTGATCTTGGTGGAATTGAAGTAGTTCATATGAACATTCATCTATTTGGAAATCAAGTAACAATAAAATGGAGAAAACTATTCTTCACTTATCTTCTCCATGTCTTAAACTAATCCATGCTCTTATCATAAACCCTGTGATATCCATTCTGCTTTAATCTTGGAAACAATACAAGGAGATCCAACTAAGGAATATAATTCTTCTCTATTCCAAATTATTATACCTCAAACCTAGAGAGGTGAGAGTTTTATTATAATTATTAGAGAAGCAATAACAAACCTTGAGCCAAACATTGGATATACATCCAAGTACTCAAATCACCATCTTCAAGAGGAACCCTAGAGTATTATTCAAGTCATTCCCAAATAAGAGAGACAACTCATACTAAACCTAGCTCTACCTATTAAGGAATAAAGGACAACCATTGAACTAAAGTAGTAGGTTGTAAACCATTTCATCTTGGAGTGGTGAGATAACATAATATCACATGGAATAAGATTATATCCATGAATTGATAAAGTAAGGAGGAAACAAATCCAATTAAGTTAGACAAATGGAATCTTAGCCTAGATACCTAAAGAGATCTTGTGAGTACACCATAAACCATAGAATAAAACATTCCTATGTAGAGAGCTCAAGCTATGGTGTTACCCTCAAGTTAGTTGAGGCAACACCTGAATTTGAGGGAGAGAACTATCCATATACCCAGATGATTATATCATCATTCCCTGGAAAGAACCCTAAGTTAATATCTCGGACATTCTCCTGGGATATAAACTAATGAGGCAACCATAGTAGTTCCATCCAAGAAGGTAAATTAGAAGTACTATACCCTAGTTGATCAAGACAGTGCTTGATCATGGAAGTGAGAACTGATGACGCGTAAAGCACACGCCCGTTGGGAACCCCAAGTGGAAGGTGTGATGCGTACAGCAGCAAGTTTCCCTCAGTAAGAAACCAAGGTTTATCGAACCAGTAGGAGTCAAGAAGCACGTTGAAGGTTGATGGCGGCGGGATGTAGTGCGGCGCAACACCAGGGATTCCGGCGCCAACGTGGAACCTGCACAACACAACCAAAGTACTTTGCCCCAACGAAACAGTGAGGTTTTCAATCTCACCGGCTTGCTGTAACAAAGGATTAGATGTATAGTGTGGATGATGATTGTTTGCAGAAAACTGTAGAACAATTGCAGCAGTTTGTATTTCAGATGTAAAGAATAGGACCGGGGTCCACAGTTCACTAGAGGTGTCTCTCCCATAAGATAAATAGCATGTTGGGTGAACAAATTACAGTCGGGCAATTGACAAATAGAGAGGGCATGACCATGCACATACATGATATGATAAGTATAGTGAGATTTAATGGGCATTACGACAAAGTGCATAGACCGCTATCCAGCATGCATCTATGCCTAAAAAGTCCACCTTCAGGTTATCATCCGAACCCCTTCCAGTATTAAGTTGCAAACAACAGACAATTGCATTAAGTATGGTGCGTAATGTAATCAATAACTACATCCTCGGACATAGCATCAATGTTTTATCCCTAGTGGCAACAACACATCCACAACCTTAGAACTTTCCATCCTCTGTCCCAGATTTAATGGAGGCATGAACCCACTATCGAGCATAAATACTCCCTCTTGGAGTTAAGAGTAAAAACTTGGCCGAGCCTCTACTAATAACGGAGAGCATGCAAGATCATAAACAACACATAGGTAATAGATTGATAATCAACATAACATAGTATTCTCTATCCATCGGATCCCGACAAACACAACATATAGCATTACGGATAGATGATCTTGATCATGTTAGGCAGCTCACAAGATCCGACAATGAAGCACATGAGGAGAAGACGACCATCTAGCTACTGCTATGGACCCATAGTCCAGGGGTGAACTACTCACTCATCACTCCGGAGGCGACCATGGCGGTGAAGAGTCCTCCGGGAGATGATTCCCCTCTCCGGCAGGGTGCCAGAGGCGATCTCCTGAATCCCCCGAGATGGGATTGGCGGCGGCGTCTCTGGAAGGTTTTCCGTATCATGGCTCTCGGTACTGGGGGTTTCGCGACGAAGACTATTTGTAGGCGGAAGGGCAGCCTCGGAGGGGTCACGGGGGCCCCACACGCTAGGGCTGCGCGGGCCCCCCGGGCCGCGCCGCCCTAGTGTGGCGGCGCCCCGTGGCCCCACTTCGTCTTCTCTTCGGTCTTCCGGAAGCTTCGTGGCAAAATAGGCCCCCGGGCGTTGATTTCTTCCAATTCCGAGAATATTTCCTTACTAGGATTTCTGAAACCAAAAACAGCGAGAAAACAAGCAATCGGCTCTTCGGCATCTCGTTAATAGGTTAGTGCCGGAAAATGCATAAATATGACATAAAGTATGCATAAACATGTAGATATCATCAATAATGTGGCATGGAACATAAGAAATTATCGATACGTCGGAGACGTATCGGCATCCCCAAGCTTAGTTCCTGCTCGTCCCGAGCAGGTGAACGATAACAAAGATAATTTCTGGAGTGACATGCCATCATAACCTTGATCATACTATTGTAAGCATATGTAATGAATGCAGCGATCAAAACAATGGTAATGACATGAGTAAACAAATGAATCATAAAGCAAAGACTTTTCATGAATAGTACTTTCAAGACAAGCATCGAGTAAGTCTTGCATAAGAGTTAACTCATAAAGCAATAAATTCATAGTAAAGGTATTGAAGCAACACAAAGGAAGATTAAGTTTCAGCGGTTGCTTTCAACTTGTAACATGTATATCTCATGGATATTGTCAATGTAAAGTAATATAACAAGTGCAATATGCAAGTATGTAGGAATCAATGCACAGTTCACACAAGTGTTTGCTTCTTGAGGTGGAGAGAGATAGGTGAACTGACTCAACATAAAAGTAAAAGAAAGGCCCTTCGCAGAGGGAAGCATTGATTGCTATATTTGTGCTAGAGCTTTGGTTTTAAAAACAAGAAACAATTTTGTCAACGGTAGTAATAAAGCATATGTATCATGTAAATTATATCTTACAAGTTGCAAGCCTCATGCATAGTATACCAATAGTGCTCGCACCTTGTCCTAATTAGCTTGGGTTAACACGGATTATCATGGCATAGCATATGTTTCAACCAAGTGTCACAAAGGGGTACTTCTATGCCGCCTGTACAAAGGTCTAAGGAGAAAGCTCGCATTGGATTTCTCGCTTTTGATTATTCTCAACTTAGACATCCATACCGGGACAACATAGACAATGAGATAATGGACTCCTCTTTAATGCATAAGCATTCAACAACGATTATTATTCTCATAAGAGATTGAGGATTAGTCTGTCCACACCGAAACTTCCACCATGAATCATGGCTTTAGTTAGCGGCCCAATGTTCTTCTCTAACGGTATGCATACTCAAACCATTTGATTGTGAAAACCGCCCTTACTTCGGACAAGACGAACATGCATAGCAACTCACATGATATTCAACAAAGGTAAAAGAGTTGATGGCGTCCCCAGAAAACATGGTTATCGCTCAACAAGCAACTTATTAAGAAATAAGACACATAAGTACATATTCTTCACCACGATAGTTTTTAAGCTATTTTGTCCCATGAGCTATATATTGTAAAGGTAAAGAAATAGAAATTTTAAAGGTAGCACTCAAGTAATGTACTTTGGAATGGCGGAGAAATACCATGTGGTAGGTAGATATGGTGGACACAAATGGCATGGTTATTGGCTCAAGGATTTGGATGCACGAGAAGAATTCCTCTCAATACAAGGCTAGGCTAGCAAGGTTGTTTGAAGCAAACTCAAGTATAAAAGGTGCAGCAAAGCTTACATATGAACATATTGTAGCTATTATAAGACTTTACATTGTCTCCTTGTTGTTCAAACACCTCAACCAGAAAATATCTAGACTCTAGAGATCAATCATGCAAACCAAATTTTACAAGCTCTACGTAGTTATTCATTAAAGAGTACAATGTACATGATGCAAGAGCTTAAACAAGATCTATATGAGCACAACAATTGCCAAGTATCACATTATTCAAGACATTAAACCATTTACCGCATGCGGCATTTTCCGTTTCCAACCATATAGCAATGAATGAAGTAGTTCAAATTTCGCAATGAACATTAAAGATGAAGCTAAGAACATATGTGTTCATACGAAACAGCGGAGCGTGTCTCTCTCCCAAACAAAGAATGCTAGGATCCGATTTATTCAAACAAAAACAAAAATAAAAACAAACAAACGCTCCAAGTAAAGCACATAAGATGTGACGGAATAAAAATATAGTTTCACTAGAGGAACCTGATAAGTTGTCGATGAAGAAGGGATGCCTTGGGCATCCCCAAGCTTAGACGCTTGAGTCTTCTTAAAATATGCAGGGATGAACCACGGGGGCATCCCCAAGCTTTGACTTTTCACTCTTCTTGATCATATCGTATCATCCTCCTCTCTTGATCCTTGAAAACTTCCTCCACACCAAACTCAAAACAACTCATTAGAGGGTTAGTGCATAATTAAAATTTACATGTTCAGAGGTGACATAATCATTCTTAACACTTCTGGACATTGCACAAAGCTACTGAACATTAATGGGACAAAGAAATTCATCCATCATAGCAAAAGAGGCAATGCGAAATAAAAGGCAGAATCTGTCAAAACAGAACAGTCTGTAAAGACGGATTTTATTGAGGCACCAGACTTGCTCAAATGAAAATGCCCAAATTTAATGAAAGTTGCGTACATATCTGAGGATCACGCATGTAAATTGGCATATTTTTCTGAGCTACCTACAGAGAGGCAGGTCGAAATTCGTGACAGCAAAGAAATCTGTTTCTGCGCAGTAATCCAAATCTAGTATGAACCTTACTATCAAAGACTTTACTTGGCACAACAATGCAATAAAATAAAGATAAGGAGAGGTTGCTACAGTAGTAAACAACTTCCAAGACTCAAATATAAAATAAAGTGCAGAAGTAAAATGAAGACATGGGTTATCTCCCAAGAAGTGCTTTCTTTATAGCCATTAAGATGGGCTCAGTAATTTTAATGATGCACTCACAAGAAATAAGAGTTGAAGCAAAAGAGAGCATCAAAAAGCAAGTATGAAACAAATTTAAGCCTAACCCACTTCCTATGGAAAGGAATCTTGTACACAAATAAATTCATGAAGAACAAAGTGACAAGCATAGGAAGATAAAACACAAGTAAGTTCAAAATTTTCAGCATATAGAGGGGAAACTTAATATTAGTAAGATGCATATAACCATGTTTCCCTCTCTCATAATAACTTTCAGTGGCATCATGAACAAACTCAAAAATAAAACTATCACATAAAGCATTCTTATTCACATGCATAAAAGTATCATTTCTCTCCTCATAAGCATAGTCATTCTTATTAATTGTAGTGGGAGCAAATTCAACAAGGTAGCTATCATTATCACCATAATCATTAAATATAAGAGGCATAGTATAATCATAATTATTTTTCTCCTCAATAGTAGGTGGATGATAGTCATCATTGTAATCATCATATATAGGAGGTAAAGTATCATCAAAGTAAATTTTCTCCTCCATGCTTGGGGGACTAAAAATATCATGCTCATCAAAACCAGCTTCCCCAAGCTTAGAATTTTCCATAGCATTAGCAATAATGGTGTTCAAAGCATTCATACTAATAACATTGGCATTATCATGCATATAAAGTTCCATAGGTTTTTTAATTTTCTCTTCAAACACCTCATGTCCTAACTCAAGATAAATACTATAAAGATCTCTAATATTCTTGTTGTTTTCTATTAAGCCTAACTAGTGAAATCACACAACTTAGTGTTCTCAGGAGTATTCATTTTAACAGTAGTAAATAAAGCAAACTAAATAAAGTAAATGCAAGTAAATAATTTTTTTGTGTTTTTGATATAGAGAACAAGACAGTAAATAAAGTAAAGCTAGCAACTAATTTTTTGTGTTTTTAATATAAGAAGCAAACAAAGCAGTAAATAAAATAAAGCAAGACAAAAACAAAGTAAAGAGATTGGAAGTGGAGACTCCCCTTGCAGCGTGTCTTCATCTCCCCGGCAACGGCGCCAGAAAGTTAGCTTGATGACGCGTAAAGCACACGCCCGTTGGGAACCCCAAGTGGAAGGTGTGATGCGTACAGCAACAAGTTTCCCTCAGTAAGAAACCAAGGTTTATCGAACCAGTAGGAGTCAAGAAGCACGTTGAAGGTTGATGGCGGCGGGATGTAGTGCGGCGCAACACCGGGGATTCCGGCGCCAACGTGGAACCTGCACAACACAACCAAAGTACTTTGCCCCAACGAAACAGATGAGGTTGTCAATCTCACCGGCTTGCTGTAACAAAGGATTAGATGTATAGTGTGGATGATGATTGTTTGCGAAAAACAAGTAGAACAATTGCAGCGAGTTTGTATTTCAGATGTAAAGAATAGGACCGGGGTCCACGAGTTCACTAGAGGTGTCTCTCCCATAAGATAAATAGCATGTTGGGTGAACAAATTACAGTCGGGCAATTGACAAATAGAGAGGGCATGACCATGCACATACATGATATGATAAGTATAGTGAGATTTAATTGGGCATTACGACAAAGTACATAGACCGCTATCCAGACATGCATCTATGCCTAAAAAGTCCACCTTCAGGTTATCATCCGAACCCCTTCCAGTATTAAGTTGCAAACAACGGACAATTGCATTAAGTATGGTGCGTAATGTAATCAATAACTACATCCTCGGACATAGCATCAATGTTTTATCCCTAGTGGCAACAACACATCCACAACCTTAGAACTTTCCGTCACTTGTCCCAGATTTAATGGAGGCATGAACCCACTATCGAGCATAAATACTCCCTCTTGGAGTTAAGAGTAAAAACTTGGCCAGAGCCTCTACTAATAACGGAGAGCATGCAAGATCATAAACAACACATAGGTAATAGATTGATAATCAACATAACATAGTATTCTCTATCCATCGGATCCCGACAAACACAACATCTAGCATTACAGATAGATGATCTTGATCATGTTAGGCAGCTCACAAGATCCGACAATGAAGCACATGAGGAGAAGACGACCATCTAGCTACTGCTATGGACCCATAGTCCAGGGGTGAACTACTCACTCATCACTCCGGAGGCGACCATGGCGGTGAAGAGTCCTCCGGGAGATGATTCCCCTCTCCGGCGAGGGTGCCGGAGGCGATCTCCTGAATCCCCCGAGATGGGATTGGCGGCGGCGGCGTCTCCGGAAGGTTTTCCGTATCATGGCTCTCGATGCTCGGGGGTTTCGCGACGAAGACTATATGTAGGCGGAAGGGCAGCCTCGGAGGGGTCACGGGGGCCCCACACGCTAGGGCCGTGCGGGCCCCCCTGGGCCGCGCCGCCCTAGTGTGGCGGCGCCCCGTGGCCCCACTTCGTCTTCTCTTCGGTCTTCTGGAAGCTTCGTGGCAAAATATGCCCCTGGACGTTGATTTCGTCCAATTCCGAGAATATTTCCTTACTAGGATTTCTGAAACCAAAAACAGCAGAAAACAACAACTGGCTCTTCGGCATCTCGTTAATAGGTTAGTGCTGGAAAATGCATAAATATGACATAAAGTATGCATAAAACATGTAGATATCATCAATAATGTGGCATGGAACATAAGAAATTATCGATACGTCGGAGACGTATCAAGAACCTCATTTAATAAGAGATACCTTAGGAAGCCAAACCTTGATCATTATAAATTGTGTAATGATCGTAAACCCTAAGAACTTGAGGTAAAGATATTAAGAACAAGTTGATCATGCCTAATCCATGATCATGCTCTTAAGGTATGTGAGGATAAGTTAAACCCTACTAGGATAAGTAGATCCCATCCCCACATGAAATTATAGGGAGATCACTAGTAATCAAATCCAGGCTTATATCTCAACCTTAACTTGTGAATCACTTGGTGATCATAAGTAATCCTACCACATCTATATTTAATTCATTCCTCAATTAAGGACATATAAGAAAACATTGGAGTTAAACTTTATACTTTATATGATGAAAACCATTCATAATTCTAACCAAAGTTAACTATAAAAAGAACCATAGCTACTTTAGTTACTTAAATAATAGATTAAGGATATAAAATAAGTCTATTGGCATAAGATAGAATCAATTCTCAGATCATTAGTAATTAAAGGAGAACAACAACAATTAAGCAAGTAACCATATTACCTTGGTTAGGGAAGATCAAACCTTAGCTAAGGCAATATGATGTCACCTTATCTCTACAACCAAGAAGTATATCTAAACCCTAGTTTATGTATCACTATGGTGATCAAAATATAAACCTAGGCCATAATTGAGATTCAAACCAATTACCATCAGGTTGATACCAATAGAACCCTAGTATGGCACATTAATAAAATCTTAAGCTTCAATTATTGAACCTAATACATTGGAGCTCACATAAAATCATGTGCAATTGACCGATTCCTCAAATATGAAGCCAAGTCATAATAATAACTTCCAAAACAATTGGAAGAGGAATAACCAACTCTAATTACTCAAAAGGGAGTTATATCATAAATGAAAAAGGAAATTAAAACTAATACCTTAATTCTTGCCTAATTAAAAATTGTAGCAAGGCCACATATATATATATATATTAATGTTTATTCAAGAACAATGCAGTAACATAATGATTTTCTTATTATTCCTCATGAAATTGCAGTTATCAAACACCTGCAAAATAGAAAAGGATTCAAATTTGAATTTAAAATAGAATGCAAATTAGAAAAGGAAAACAGAAAATAAAAACAAAAATGGAAAAAGAAAAGAGAGGAGAAAATCTCACCTGGACCTCCTCTGGCCGCAGCAGCCCACCAACACAGCCCACCAAGCAGCCCATCAGCACCAAGCCAGCACAGCCCAACCTAGCCTAGTACCTCTTCGTTGAAAAATCAACGAGAGGAGCTCGTCCTCATCCCTTCCTCCCACATGGAGGCCAGCGAGACGCCGTGGCCACCTTCCCCTCGGCGCTGGCAGCCTCTCCTCGACCGACGGCGTGACGAGGCGCGCCCTGGCACCATATAAAAGCCCTAGAACGAGCCCTAGCTCGCTTTCTTCTCCCTCTGCTCAAATTCCCCAATTTCCGAAACCCTAGCTCGCTCCGGCCATCTTCATCGCCGCCGGTAGAAACCTCCCCGAGCCAAGCCGTAACCACCATCGGCACCGCCATGCTCGACTTGCTCCGCTTGCAAAAGGAATCGAGCCATGGTGATCCGTAGCGCCGTCGTCAACCTCAACTCTCCGACGGCCGGCGACAACCAATCCAGCGAACCAGGCCATCTCCGACCACGCCGTCAAGCGCGTCATGCTCCTGGTGAGCTGCTGATCTCCCTAGCATGCTCGCCGAGTTCAATTGCACGCCGTAGCTCCACCGCGTCGATTAGCCCGTGATCACTGCCGCAGTACCTCGCCGTCGAGCTTGCTCCGGCGACCATATAGGGGCGGCGCTGGTACCGTTATGCTCACGGTGAAGTGCTCATTCGATTGATGTGAGAATTCCGTCCGCCCGAGCCCAGGAACGGTGGCGCCGTCACCGGCAACCCACCGGCAGTGAGCTCCCAGGCCACGTTCTCTATTTTGACCAGTCCACGCCGATGTGGCGTCTGACGTGGACCTCTGGCCCACATGTCATTGCCTCTGCGGGTAGGTTTAGCCGGGTGTATTTAGTCATTTCGTCTGAATTCAAATCCAATAAATACTGAAACTTTACAAATGTTTAGAAAATTCAATTTAAGTCATAAAAATGTAAATAAGATATTAAAATTCTTAGAAAAGAAACTCTATCCAATAAAAATATAAAATGAAAATTTTATTTTTAATAAAAATTCAATTATTTAATACTTGTTATTTAAGCCTTTTAATTTTAATTCTAAATGCTATAAAAATTCAATAATTAGAAAAACTTTATAAATTAAATAAAAACCAGTAAATAAATAAAGAAAACATTAAAACTAATTTTATTTATTTGTTAATTTGATAAATCCTTATTAGAAAGATTTAAACCCTGATTAATAATTACCCTAAATTATTAATTGTTCAAAAATAACAAAGTGGCAAATTCAATATTATTTTTATTTGCAAAGCTATTAATAACTTCATCCATAATGAAGTTATTTTTATTTGCAAAGCTATTAATAACTTCATCCATAATGAAGTTATTAATCCAAGAACTAATTGACAATTAGGAAACCCTAAGTTCCATATTGAATTGAGAACACAAACCCATAATTTTATGTGGGATACTAAAACCCTAATACCATTAGGAACCCTAGCTCCATTAATCCCTATGAACCCTAAATTGTTCTAAACCTAAACCCTAGGTTATACCATGTGATCATCCTACTTTCTTTTGAATCATAGAACCATATAGAACCTAGATACCTATCATGTCCACATAAAATGTAGAAGACCTATCACTAATATATGGGTATCCCATGTGTTCATCTTCATCGGACCTAGATAATCAAGTAGGATCAACCAAGTGTAAACCCTAGATCCTATTACCAAAGCCATCATCCTTATTTATCCCTATTTAGCATCACACCATTGTGATGAACTCTATATAGAAACCATGCTTAATATTTGGCATCAATTGCCATACACCCTAAACCCTAATAGTGTAACATGTTTATAAGCGACCTTATTTAGGAACCAATTATTCTTTACTTGATGAATTCAAAAGTAAAACCTAGGCAACCTCAACCTTAATTGTAATACTTCTTATTACTTAAGAAGTATGTTCTTCAAAAGTTATTCTTTTGAAGAAAATAAGGAATCATAATCAATCCTGCCTAATAGTACCTATAGCCAATAACCAGCTATCACCAGCAAGGTATACCAACCTTGATAGCAACTATTTATAATAAATTGCTCAAGATGCTTAGGCCTAACTCAACCCTACAAGTTCTAGCTATTGATGAATCCAACCTGGTTGGGATCCATCAAATCCTTACCCTAGAAACTAATTGGAACCCATAGTAAACCATAGAACTCCACAACCATAATTATCATACTTGTTATTCATTAAAGAACATGTTCTTCAAAAGTTATTCTTTTGAATTATATAATAAGTAATCATCAACCATGCACTATAGGACTTAAAATTGACAACTACTTTTTACTTATTATACAACTATTATCCCTTGGTGTGTATGATTGTTACTATGCATTTTACCACTTTCTTATAATTCTAAAACAACACAACCCTGAATAAGAACCTTGTTTGTGACTCACTCTAAAAGTGCAACAAACCCTGAACCAATCATTACCACTCACTAATCCTAAATCATCGGGGTTAGGTCACGCTTAGAGCGAATGCATTCCATACTTATGCATTATTGCATCCTTGCCAATCTTTTAAACATCGTCCTTACCGGACGAAGATGCTATTTCAGAATTTGGAGTTATTGCGTATCGAAGACCTTGTCTGCATAATATTGCAGTCAAGAAAGGCAAGTTCATCACTTGCTCATGTCATTTGAGTATTTTTACCAAATTACTTGCAAAGTACTATGTTTATCACTATTGCATAAAAAGCAAAACCACTATTTTCATAACTATGAATATGACTATGTGGTGGGCAATGGAACCATGGATTTTGTTGATATGGTGGAGGTTCCATTGCAAGGGTTTATATCCATCTAGGATTAAACAACAAATGTCGTCCAATGATTCTTGTGCCGTAATACCCGTGTTAACCATAAGATCCGGAGTGGGACGGAGTAGTCAAAAGTGTTTCCACCTCTCGTTCATCAACGGACGCGCTTTACTCTAGTACACTTGTAATCCAAGGGGGCAAGCGGTGAGGCTGGGGAGTCCTAAGTCCCCACGGCATTGTCCGTAGTACACTTGTCGCCCGAAGGAGCAAGCGGTGAGGCTGGGGAGTCCTAAGTCCCCACGGTATTGCGGTCTATGAGGGGTTGCAACGACCGGCGAAGGTATCAGGCCGTCGTGCCTGGTATTAGTCGAGGTCGGATGGTATCCTTTGGATACGCTGACCGGCGAGGACCCAAGGTCAGAATTGCAACAAAGGGTGGGTGTTCGAGGTAGCGGAGGAACATGATTGGCTAGACCTTATACCGGGCCTCACACCAAAGGAAGTGTGGACGAGCACGCGGCTCGGTTGGCACCAAGGTTAAGATCTCTTATGGGTAAAGCAACACACCTCTGCAGAGTGTAATGAATCATGACCTGTCACTCCCTTTTCCGGGATATGGAACTGCGAACGCTGCCGAAAAGGAACTCCATGAAGTTCTAGTAAACCGGTGAAGGCTGACGGACATAGTTCTTCTGAATAAAAGCAACCTTTTGAAGAAATGGTTATGAAAACCTGCATTGGTATTAGACTTTCTGGTCTAATGCTATAGCTAGTGCATTAAACACCTCTTCCCTATAATGAACTTGTTGAGTACGCTCGTACTCATCCCACTCTTAAATCCCCATCTTAGATATGGAGGCATCGAAGGAGAATCTACAGTGCAACTCGAAGGCCGAGGAGTCAACAACTACTTCACGAGACAGGACCCTATCAGAGGAGTCAGATACCACATCCAACAAGGAGAAAACCTAGTTTAGTCATATAAGGAACTAGTTTCCTAAACCTAGCTCCTAGTTAGCTAGAATCTATTCTTAGCCTCTATAGCTAGTTAAATACTCTACAAATAGAGTTCGTGATAAGACTATACTACGAGTCGTTCTTCTGGAGTTTATTTGCAGTGTTACCTCATTGTAAAGTAGGAGGCTGTGTGGATCTTTTGTAAAGAGTCAGTATTGTAATTCTATAGACATGCCTTGGACCCGCATATGTTTCTGTTGTACCACTCTGAGCGATATAATACTAGTGGAACGGTGTTTCATTGGTGTTATATCAGACTTGCATACTACACCATGCAGTGGTATGCCGGGTCACCACAGTTGGTATCAGAGCAAATGCTTTGAACCTAGGATTAAAACCCTTTAAAGGAGACCTATAGGATTGGTAGTGTCCATAGGAAGTTGTCTTAGGTGAACCAAATATTTTTATGACTTGAGATGGATATTCACTTGAGAATAATCCTGACACACTTGAGTCAACATTTCTTACCTATCTCTCCTAAGTGAAGTTAGTTATCTAATCCCAAGTATGTAGCACACCATTGAAGTCCTTAAACAATAGATGAGTAGACCCCAGTTGGTATACAATACATGGTAGTCCAAAGAGAGGATACAACCATAAGGAAGATATCCTATTGGAAGATGTGTACCAACACATGTTATGGTTAAATAAGAGTTATTCAGACCTGTAATAGGAACGATAGCAAGTGATAAAGATAAGTATATTAGGAAGATATCCTACGAGAAGGTGTATACCAAGACAAGTAATGAGTAAGTAAAACTTGTCTGAATTTGTGAAAACAATAGATACTAAGTAATAAGTATAAGCTATATGAGATAGTATAGACCATGATGAGTCAATCATGGAAGGTAAGGAAGAGTGATAGGAATAAAATATGTCTACATGATAGAGTTACTAATCATATATGATTCACTTGAGAATCGTTATGTGATGGATTAGTACATCATAAACTTAGGAGGAGAACAATAAGAAGACGGTTGTTCAACAATAGTGCAAGAATTGTGTTCCAAATCCATGGGAAGTATGCCAAGCACATCATGACCATATAATTATGGTAGAAACACTTGGAAGTATTGGAGCTATATTCCAATAGTTATGTGTTTAGAGTAGCCATGTTAGAATCTAGTGATACCATGTGAGGTAGTCCTCAACAAAATAGAAGTTAAGTTAATACTTCCAAAGGAAATTAGGTTAACCTTAACCATCCCAAACCACTTTGTTTCAAGTTTATCTCCTTGCAAATGTGCAATTACGATAAATGTTGAGACAAATAGTAGAAATCCACATATCCGTGCTAAGTATCACGATATAAACCCTATATTATGTGGTGTTATATACTACACATCTCAGCCTGATGTTTGGAGATGTCTTACTCAACAATCATATTCAGGCTTATGATGGTGTGTATTATAAGCACAAAGCTGAATCTTCTTGGATTTTATTGGATTTTCATTGTTTGACTAGATCCATACATGAAGTTTGACTTTGATATGCAAGTGCATGTTGCAATATCAAGTTCCTACTTGATGTTATAGATCTAGAGGGTAATAGTATTCGTGTGAGAAAGTGACGAATTCTGAAGAATTTGAAGACAAGATGAAGGTTCATCAGAGAAAGGAAGCAAAGTTGTGGGAAGTAACCACAATACTGTGAAGGAAGTGCCCATTAAAATTCATGCTTTACCTCAACAGAGGAGTACTTTAGTACATAAGAAGCATGAAGGTGAGAAATATGATGATTATGGAGAAGTCGAAGTAGAACCATAGTCATTATGGAAAAGGGAATGCATGGGAAATCACTTTGGATACTATATTCATAGTGGTTTTCTTGCAAAATAAACCTTGAAGGAAGGAAGATGACATATGAAACCATAACAGATATAAGAAGACCACAGTTGGTATCAGAAAACCACAGTTGGTATAGGATCAATACTGCGAGATTAAGTAGAAGATGTCCCGACCAATTGGTCAAAACCTATAATAGAGTACATTTTTAGATAACAAATAGCCACAATTGGTATCGAATAGTCCTTAATTGGATTATTCGTACCAATAAGTTGTGAACAAATAAAATTTTGCCAGCCAAATAATTATGACCTATAAAACATTCAGTCGAAGGATTCATGTTGGATGTCCACAAATTGAGTGGATACACCACAAACATTCTTCGCGAGACCTTAGAAGAGTACAACCCATAAACTAGACCTAGACCAATATTCTCACCATAAGTCCAATGGTTGGAAGAAAAAGAGTTGAAGACCATAAGAAAACTCCAAGGGGTAGAGTAAAGATTGAGTTGGATGTACAATGACTCAATACTTTGAGCAAGATAGAAGAAGAAGGTCTGAATTGAGATGAAGTTCGATCTTATTTTCATAAGATAGTTGAACATTACTTTCATAAGGATATCAGACCAGAAGCCGAGATTTATACCTCGAGGAAGTAAGAAGTGGACTATAACTTGAGAAAGTGAGTAGTATTTACTCAGAAATACTAAAGCTCAAGTAAGTCCAGCATAAAGAAGTTGGACGAAGGAAATACAATAGGCTCAACACAGCTCAAGATGGCCAAAGACTGAAGAAGATTGACCATACCAAAATCTGATACTATTTGAAAGATTCCTTTCATGGAACCTAAATAACCCAAAATAGTTATAGGTATCAACTATAAACCATGATTGGATAGACTAAATGAGTCTAATCTATTCTTCAGGAAACAAACCATCAATACCACTCCATGCTAAGTGATGTCTACGTTCCCCCTCCTTTCCTGTAGACAGTGTTGGGCCTCCAAGAGCAGAGGTTTGTAGAACAGCAGCAAGTTTTCCCTTAAGTGGATCACCCAAGGTTTATCGAACTCAGGGAGGAAGAGGTCAAAGATATCCCTCTCATGCAACCCTGCAACCACAAAGCAAGAAGTCTCTTGTGTCCCCAACACACCAAATAGGTGTACTAGT
>NC_061510.1:150022241-150046870 GCF_022539505.1 Lolium rigidum
CTTACTAGGATTTCCGAAACCAAAAACAGCGAGAAAACAGCAACTGGCCTTTCGGCATCTCGTCAATAGGTTAGTTCCGGAAAACGCATAAAAATGAGTGTGAACAAAACATGTTGGTATTGTCATAAAACAAGCATGGAACATCGGAAATTATAGATACGTTGGAGACGTATCACTAAGTACCTTACTAAGTACCATTATTGCAGTTTTGGTAATAAGGGAAAACAAAGACCTATTTACCAATTAGGAGTATGATATCAAACTAGTCATCAGTTAATGCTAGCAGCATCAGAATAAGTCCCAATCATTGAATTTTCAATGGGAAAGGAAACAATATTATGATATTAAAAGAAATCATGGAATTGAAGTAAGGAGCCATGGTTCAGAGACAGACACTAGTGGATTCCAGGAAGAATTTGGACAAGGGATATATTCAATTATATCCAATAAGATCACCACAGAGTTCGAGAGAAGTCGTAGTCTGCATAAGTTAGATTCACACTCCGGAAACGTGAGAGAGTTCAAACTTCGAGGACGAAGTTTAGTTTAAGGGGTAGAGACTGTAATATCCCAGGTAATGGGGTTACAAAAATAGAGGAAACAGATGTGTGCATTGCATTCATGCATAGAAAATTTGGGGAATTTTCGCGCTTTAAAGTAAAACAGTCACAGTAACTGAAGTTTCACTTGATCATGGTGGAATTGAAGTAGTTCATCAAGTCAAGCGCTATAAACCTCAATGTGACTTTACTAAAACCTTATTTTGGGTAGAGATGATTTGATCTAAGGGGTTAGATCAAATCGAATTAAATCCAACACAACAACACCTTACTCAATGATCAATTGCCTGATCTCATAAGAGATCATAAAATGGAATTCCTTGCCATAACATATGAACATTCATCTATTTGGAAATCAAGTAACAATAAAATGGAGAAAACTATTCTTCACTTATCTTCTCCATGTCTTAAACTAATCCATGCTCTTATCATAAACCCTATGATATCCATTCTGCTTTAATCTTGGAAACAATACAAGGAGATCCAACTAAGGAATATAATTCTTCTCTATTCCAAATTATTATACCTCAAACCTAGAGAGGTGAGAGTTTTGTTATAATTATTAGAGAAGCAATAACAAACCTTGAGCCAAACATTGGATATACATCCAAGTATTCAAATCACCATCTTCAAGAGGAACCCTAGAGTATTATTCAAGTCATTCCCAAATAAGAGAGACCACTCATACTAATCCTAGCTATACCTATTAAAGAATGAAGGACAACCATTGAACTAAAGTAGTAGGTTGTAAACCATTTCATCTTGGAGTGGTGAGATAACATAATATCACATGGAATAAGATTATATCCATGAATTGATAAAGTAAGGAGGAAACCAATCCAATTAAGTTAGACAAATGGAATCTTAGCCTAGATACCTAAAGAGATCTTGTGAGTACACCATAAACCATAGAATAAAACATTCCTATGTAGAGAGCTCTGATACGTCTCCGACGTATCGATAATTTCTTATGTTCCATGCCACATTATTGATGATATCTACATGTTTTATGCATACTTTATGTCATATTTATGCGTTTTCCGGAACTAACCTATTGACGAGATGCCGAAGGGCCAGTTCTGTTTTCTCGCTGTTTTTGGTTTCAGAAATCCTAGTAAGGAAATATTCTCGGAATTGGACGAAATCAACGCCCAGAGTCTTAGAATTGGACGAAGCTTCCAGAACACCCGAGAGTCGCCAGAGGGGGGCCACAGGCCCACCAGACACTACCCTAGCGCGACCAAGGGGGGCCCGCGCCCCCCTGTTGTGTCGTCGCCTCGTTGACCTTCTGACGCCGCCTCTTCGCCTATATAAAGGTCCCTTACCTAAAACTTCGATACGGAAAAACCAAGGTACGAGAAACCTTCCAGAGCCACCGCCATCGCAAAGCCAAGATCTGGGGGACAGGAGTCTCTGTTCCGGCACGCCGCCAGGACGGGGAAGTGCCCCCGGAAGGCTTCCCCATCGACACCACCGCCATCTCCATAAACGCTGCTGTCTCCCATGAGGAGGGAGTAGTTCTCCATCGAGGCTCGGGGCTGTACCGGTAGCTATGTGGTTAATCTCTCTCCTATGTGCTTCAATACAATAATCTCATGAGCTGCCTTACATGATTGAGATTCATATGATGATGCTTGTAATCTAGATGTCATTATGCTAGTCAAGTGGATTTTACTTATGTGATCTCCGGAGACTCCTTGTCCCACGTGTGTAAAGGTGACAAGTGTGTGCACCGTGTGGGTCTCTTAGGCTATATTTCACGAGAATACTTATTCACCGTTATGAATGGCATAGTGAAGTGCTTATTTATATCTCTTTATGATTGCAATGTGTTTTGTATCACAATATATTTGTGTGCTACTCTAGTGATGTTATTAAAGTAGTTTATTCCTCCCGCACGGTGTAATGGTGACGAGTGTGTGCATCGTGTAGTACTTGGCGTAGGCTATGATTGTGATCTCTTGTAGATTATGAAGTTAACTATTGCTATGATAGTATTGATGTGATCTATTCCTCCTTTCGTAGTGTGAAGGTGACAGTGTGCATGCTATGTTAGTACTTGGTTTGGTTATGTTGATCTGTTATGCACTCTAAGGTTATTTAAATATGAACATTGAATATTGTGGAGCTTGTTAACTCCGACATTGAGGGTTCGTGTAATCCTACACAGTTAGTGGTGTTCATCATCCAACAAGAGGGTGTAGAGTCTAGCATCTATCTATTTATTCTGTTATGTGATCAATGTTGAGAGTGTCCACTAGTGAAAGTATGATCCCTAGGCCTTGTTCCTAAATACCGATATCGCTGTTTGTTTACTCTGTTTACTTGCATCTATACTTCCTGCAATATTACCACCATCAACCACACACCGGTCCTGGAGAGCAAAGCACTTTTACGGTGCCGTTGCTACTGCTCACATTTATTCATACCACTCGTATTTCACTATCTCTTCGCCGAACTAGTGAACCTATTAGGTGTGTTGGGGACACAAGAGACTTCTTGCTTTGTGGTTGCAGGGTTGCATGAGAGGGATATCTTTGACCTCTTCCTCCCTGAGTTCGATAAACCTTGGGTGATCCACTTAAGGGAAACTTGCTGCTGTTCTACAAACCTCTGCTCTTGGAGGCCCAACACTGTCTACAAGAATAGAAGCACCCGTAGACATCAAGCTCAAGCTATGGTGTTACCCTCAAGTTAGTTGAGGCAACACCTGAATTTGAGGGAGAGAACTATCCATATACCCAGATGATTATATCATCATTCCCTGGAAAGAACCCTAAGTTAATATCTCAGACATTCTCCTGGGATATAAACTAATGAGGCAACCATAGTAGTTCCATCCAATAAGGTAAATTAGAAGTACTATACCCTAGCTGATCAAGACAGTGCTTGATCATGGAAGTGAGAACCTCATTTAATAAGAGATACCTTAGGAAGCCAAACCTTGATCATTATAAATTGTGTAATGATCATAAACCCTAAGAACTTGAGGTAAAGATATTAAGAACAAGTTGATCATGCCTAATCCATGATCTTGCTCTTAAGGTATGTGAGGATAAGTTAAACTCTACTAGGATAAGTAGATCCCATCCCCACATGAAATTATAGGGAGATCACTAGTAATCAAATCCAGGCTTATATCTCAATCTTAACTTGTGAATCACTAGTGAACAAAAATTGACAGTACAAAAAGCACAGTACGTGACGTGCTGGTCCGAGGAGCTACGTCAGTAACTGGTACTTCTTCTTCCTCATCACTAGTGAACAAAAATCGACAGTACAAAAAGCAAGACAAGTTAAATCTTTCGAGCACATAAAAAAGGGGAGGAGAGATAAAGTTGACTTACGAGCTGATGAGGGACTCAACATAAGGATCATAAGCTGCCTTCGGATGAGAGGGAACAACTTCTTCAGCCTTAGAAATGCCAGAATCCTCGGCTTCAGTCCTTTTCCTTTTGTTCTTTGGAGAAACAGCAGGAGGAAGGGATTCAGTCGATTCACTGGCCTCAGATTCAGCTTCTTTCTCATGAGAAGCCGCAGATTTGTGAGAACCCGCAACTTCACTTTCAGGAACAGAAGAGCCTTGAACATCTTCGGCAGCTATACCCATTTCTTCGACTTCTCCATCCTCAGGAAGAGGAGGAAGGGAAGCCATAGTAGGGTGATCCTATAAAAAAATAGCGACAAAGGGAAAAATAGCGAGACATTAATACAATGAAATGCAGGAACAATTCGGAACAAAGATAAAAATTCGAGAAGGCAAAATACCTTGGGGAGAGGATTAGTGGAGCTGTAGGGTTCCACGCGACAAGAGGAAGGAATAGGATCCCTCTTACTCAGCGAGGTAATTCTTCGAATAAGCTTCTCCAAGTCCTTCACAGAAAGATCATTGGAGAGCCTGTTGGCGTCATTGGCACCAGAATACGTCCAAAGGGGATTTTTGCGAGCCCGAAGAGGCTGCACTCTAATCCTAAGAAAATAGGCTGTGATTTGGACACCAGACAACTCTTTGCCTCGAGTATTTTGGAGCTGATGAATACGAGTCATAAGAGCTTCTGTCGCCTTTCTCTCTTCTTCGGAAGCTTCGGCGTCCCAGGAGTGGCGGCGTTGAATCTTCGCGTTTCCGTCAAAGGGAACTATGTTGTGTTCCACGGAATTGGCGCTTTCTTCGTGTATGTAGAGCCACCTCTTGCGCCATCCTTGGACAGAGTCGGGAAATTTGACGTCGAAATAATCGACATCGGTTCGGACACAGATAACTACGCCACCTATGTTGTAGGTGGCGTTGTGAGCGCCATTACGGCGAAGGCGAGAAAATGCGTTTCCAGAGAGCCCAATTGGGAGCAACTCCAAGAAAGCATTCGCAAAGTGTGATAAAAATAGAAATGTGAAGAATGGAATTGGGGGTCAGCTGGTGCAGCTGAATCCCATAGACAAAGAGAAGACCGCGGAGGAAATCATGAATTGGGGTAGAGAGGCCGCGGATAAGATGATCAACAAAACTAACCCGATACTCCATTGGAGGCTTGGGATAGCTTTCTTCACTGGGAAAGCGGATGGCGTCTTCCTTCTTCATCAGGCCGAGCCTTTTCAGCATATTGACGTCTTGATTGGAGATTTTGGATCTCTCCCACTCAAGATCTTCAGCGGCCATCTTGGACTCTGGAGTGCTGTGGCGAGTCAAACGCGCACGCGGTGGCATCCACGGCAGCGGATTGAGCAATGTATGCGAGTGCGGGAAATCGGCTGTGATTTGGGCGCAGGAGAAGATTTGCGAAGAGACACAGGTGAGCGGCGCAAGCAAGGGGATGAACGGAGGTTGAAGATAGGTTTATATAAGAATTAGGGGTCGCAGTGTACCGTTGGATGAGGAAATCGTGTGGTGAGAATGGATCTTCTAGATTCAAGGGCAAAAAAGTATTTTTACTGAGATAGGCGTTACCGTACGTGCGCCAGAAAAAGCGGAGGACGTGTGTCCCCCACTTGCACGACGTGTCAACATGGTGGGAACGATGGACCCACAAAGCAGAAAAATTTCGACCATTGATAGAGTTGAAGAAAATTTGACAAGGGAAAATATGTCGACAAGAAAAAGGAGAATGGCGACAGGATAAATTATTTGAATGCATCGGGAGCCTTTGGTCAGAAACAAGTTTTTGCCCAAATGCTCGGGGGCTACTTTGACAAGATAGTAAAATTTCGAGTATGACAATATAGAAATGTTGAGCCTACAGTCAAGCGCAAGTTCTTGGCTGTAGCCTCGGGGGCTACTCCCATCGGGAGCGCTGTTCGCGCACCCGAGAGATAAAAATAAAAAAAAAAGAGAAGAAGAAAAAAAAAAGAGAAATGAGATCATATTGAGAGATAATGGCAAAACAGTGACAAGGTGGACTAAAATGTTGAGCCTACAACCAAGCACAAGTTCTTGGCTGTAGCCTCGGGGGCTACTCCCATCGGGAACGCTGTTCGTGTGCCCGATGAAACTAATAAAGGAAAAATAGAACTGACAAGAGAGTATATTTCGAGTTATAATTAACTCTACATATACTCCCATCGGGAGAGCAATATAAGTCATATTTGACTCAATAAAATGTGCCATTCCAACAGCCGGAAAAGCACTCGACAATATATTCTCGAACGCCAAAGTTGCGATCAATTTCTGAATGCCGCAAATTCGCGAAGGTAAGACCCCAGATCTATTCTGCTGGGCGTGGCATCGCCAAAGACTGCGCTCTGCTACTTTTATCCGTATCAACAGATACGAAGAAAAATCCTAACGGACGCGTTAGGTACTCAATAAATTTGACTGGGACTCGACAGAATGGTAAGACCTTAAGCGGCACCTGTCGAAGTTTACACCAGTATCCCGAAATCATGTCCAGGGACGTGATTTTGAAGTAGGTTTTTGCGGATTGCCACTAGAGCAGTTAACTAGTACCTGATCCGTCAGATGAACTAGCCCCAACTACCAATATCCCTGTACAATATAGAATTTTATGAGAAGAAGTATGAAAGTTTGAGCTTTCGAGTAAAAATAAACAGTAGAGATTTTCCCTGACTCTATGATTCAAGCAAAATCTCGGGGGCTACTGACATAGGCATCCCAAATGGGCCCGCCGAATATAGTACCCGGGGTTTATTGAAGGCCCACTACCCGAAGAATAAGAAGACTCGAGAGCCCAAGATGTATTTAAGGAAAAGATAGAGTTGTAATAGGAAGTGTTATTTGTAATCTGGCGGGATGAGTTAGAAACCGTCCCGGACTCTGTAATCCTTGTATAGCACGAATCCCTCGGCTCCACCTATATAAAGGGGGGTCGAGGGACGAGAAGATCATCGAATCATTGTTTGCAAACCCTAATTTTCATATTCGTCGAGTACTTTTCGGCTGAAACCTTCGAGATCTACTTGCCCTCTACTTCTAACTAAACCCTAGCCTACAATCCATAGGCATTGATAAGTTAATCCCTTGTCAATTGCTCTCCCGAGTCACATCGTTGCTCAATCTACTAATATGATTTACCTCGCATCCATCAAACAACTTCTCGAGCTCATTGTACACCTCCTTGTATGCCATCATGCTATCATTAACGGCGTCACATTGGTTCATAACTTGCTGAGCTACCAATTGTGAATCGCCGAAGATTTTTAATCGAGTTGCTCCATGGACTTTCGCCATCTTCATCCCATGTATGAGAGCCTCATATTCGCTTCGTTGTTGGATGCGTTAGAGAACGTCATCCGAAGGATGTACTTCAACTTGTCGCCTTCAGGTGATATGAGTACTACTCCTGCGCCAGCCCCTTCTAGTCTTTTGGACCCATCAAAGTTCATAGTCCAGGTTCTCGATAAATCTGGGGGTCCTGTATTTTGCAACTCCATCCACTCTGCGATGAAGTCCGGCGGTATTTGCGATTTTATTGCTTTTCTTTTTCGTACGTGATGTCCCGAGGGAAAGTTCTATTCCCCAAAGGGAGACACGACCCGTAGCTTCTGGGTTGTTCAGTATATTTGACAAGGGAGCTTCATTGACCACTATGATCGGATGTGCCGAAAAATAGTGGCGCAGTTTTCGTGCTGTAGTGAATACTCCATATGCTAGCTTTTGGTACTGAGGGTACCTTTGTTTCGAGGGTGACAAGACTTCGCTCACGAAGTATACTGGCCGCTGTACTCCATGGATTTTCCCTTCTTCTTCTCTTTCGACAACTAACACCGTGCTAACCACTTGGGGTGTGGCTGCAATATACAGCGGAGAGGTTCCTTTTCCTTTGGAGCCACCGAGATTGGTGGTGTCGAGATTTTTCGCTTCAGATCCTCGAAAGCTCTATCGGCTTCTTCGTTCCACTGGAATTTATCTCCTTGTTTGATCAGCGCGTAAAATGGTAGCGCTTTTTCTCCTAACCTGGCGACGAATCTGCTCAAAGCTGCGACTCGCCCAGTTAGCTGCTGTATTTCTTTCAACTTCGTTGGCTTCCTCATTGTTACTATGGCTTGTATTTTATCGGGGTTTGCTTCAATCCCTCTTGCTGAAACTAGAAACCCCAGAAGTTCTCCTGCTGGGACGCCAAAGGAACACTTCGTCGGGTTCAGCTTGAGGCAGAATTTGTCGAGGTTGTCAAAAGTTTCTTTAAGATCCTCGATCAGCGTTGCCCCCTTTTTTGATGTTATAACGACATCGTCGATGTATACTTGCACGTTTTTCCCGATCTGTGTTGCTAAACACTTCTGCATCATCCTCTGATATGTTGCTCCCGCGTTTTTTAGACCGAAGGGCATTGTCTTGTAGCAGAACACGCCGTAAGGTGTAATAAACGCTGTTTTGGCTTCATCATCTTCTTTTAATCTGATCTGGTTATAACCAGAGTATGCATCCAAAAAGGAAAGACGTTCACAACCTGCCGTGGAGTCGATAATTTGATCGATCCTTGGGAGGGGAAAGTGATCCTTAGGGCAATGTTTGTTGAGACACGTGAAGTCGACGCACATGCGAAGGACCGTCGTGTTTTTCTTCGGCACCATCACTCGGGTTAGCTACCCATGTGGCTTCTGTAGATATCTCTCCGATAAAACCAGCTTCCTCTAGTCGATTTATTTCGATAGCATAGATTTGCGGTTTGGTTCCGAAAAACGCCGCAAAGGTTGTACGATTGGTTTCATTGTTGGATCCAAATTTAGGTGGTGCTCGGCAAGTTCCCGGGTACTCCTGGCATGTCAGCTGGACACCATGCGAAGATTTTCCGAGTTCTCACGGAGGAACTCGACGAGCGCGCTTTCCTATGCGATATCCATGTTGTTTGCGATGGATGTCGTCTTCTTTGGATCCGTCGGGTGAATCTGCACCTCCTTAGAATTTTTCTCTCGTGTTGAAAGTTGATTCTTTATTTGGCCTTCCGACGTCCGGCAGTACGTCGTAATCAGTCATGCTTTTTGATGCCAAGTATTCAGCTTGCATCCCGAAGGTTTCGATAACCGATGGAAATCCTTGTCGCACTTATCGGCTAGGGCGAAACTCCCTCTCGACCGTGATTGGTCCCTTGGGTCCGGGCAATCTCCATAACGGTATGTATAGTGTGGTACTGCCATAAATCTAGCATATGCTGGTCGTCCCAACAAAGCGTGGTGCTTGCGATGGAAAATCCACGACTTCAAACTCTAGTCTCTCGATTCTATAATTTTCTCGG
The DNA here is from genome assembly GCF_022539505.1 of Lolium rigidum. Taxonomy (NCBI): domain Eukaryota; kingdom Viridiplantae; phylum Streptophyta; class Magnoliopsida; order Poales; family Poaceae; genus Lolium; species Lolium rigidum. The sequence goes on from NC_061510.1 coordinate 150,031,486, forward strand.
GTTCCAAACTGAACGTCGAGGTTGATCTTTCCCAATGGGTAACTTGGTTTGTCTGGTGTGATGCCGTGGAACCTTGTGTCTGTTGGCTTCAGGTTTGCTAAGGATATGTTCATCTTCCTCAATGTATCTGCATACATAAGGTTTAAGCTGCTGCCACCATCTATGAACACTCGAGAAACATCAAAACCCGCAATAACTGCTGGTAAAATAAGTGCTGACTGCCCTGGTCGAGGAACTTGCTGCGGATGATCTGCTATTGTGAAGCCTATATCTTGTCCCGACCAATTAAGGTACTCAACTGTTGGTGGAGGCATTTTCTCTGCCATAAACACTTGTCGTGAGATTACTTTTTGAGCTCTATTGGACGGCCTTCCCTTCTGAATCATCGACACTGCTCCGTTGGAGTTAGGATCAACATAGGGTGGTGGTGCAGGTGCTGCCGCTATTCTGAGCTGGTGTCGATTGTCCTCTGTAATCGCGGGAGGTGGCGGTAGATGAACTTCGCTCCTAGGCTCCCGAGGGTTTCTCTGTGCTGCTCGTGCGTGAGCGTTTTCTGCACATCTGAACATTGCTTGAAAATTTCGACAATCCTTCTGCAGGTGTCCTGACTGTCTTTTCCCATTGCTATCGAGGAAAAAATGCATCTGGCACGGTCCATTTAACATTTCTTCGGGAGACACAAAAGGTCTTGGAAACCTTGGTCCACTATTTTGCCTGTTGCGGGAGTCGTCCCTATTATCGCTTCGCTGCTCATTGCTTCTCTGATAATCGTCTCTGTTGCTTCCTCCTGTATTTGCTCGAAATCCTGCCGAAATTTGCCCTGGGGCGTCATAACTTGGATACTGCCGAGGAAATCGTCGCCTCGACTGATAATTTCGACCACGGTCTTCTTCTGGCGACCTGTGTCGTTTATTGTGGACAGCGTCTTCTCCGTCTGCCCATCTATTTGCTATTTCCATCAACGCGGATACTGTTTTTGGATTGGTCCTTCCCAAGTCCTCGACAAAGTCTCCGCGCCTGATTCCCGCGACAAACGCATCTATTGCTCTCTCGTCAGATATATTTTCTGCCGAGTTTTTTATGATGTTCCACCTTTGGATGTATTTTCTCATTGACTCATCCGGCTTTTGTCGACACGCCCTCAGCTCTTCTAACGACGCAGGCTTCTTGCATGTGGACCTGAAGTTCTTGACGAATACATCCTCAAAATTTTCCCAGCTGTCGATGGATCCTGGCGGAAGTTTTTTGATCCAGGATCGTGCGGCTCCACTTAAATGTACCTGAATACTTTGCATGGCTGTTGCTCTAGTTCCTCCAGTTAGCTTCACCGTCTCGAGGTAATCAATTAGCCAGTCCTCCGGATCTTGCAGGCCGTCGAACTTTTTGAAGTGATCGGGTAACTTGAATCCTGAGGGGACTCGAGTTTTTCGGACTCTTCTCGTGAAGCATGGTAGACCGCACATATCCTCGTCATTAAGCTCCGGGGACTGCCGATGATCCCTTCTGCTTTGCCTTGCTCTATCGACCCTTGCTTGTACTCCTGTGTCTCTTGCTCCACTCGGTCCTTCAGGAACTGCCGCCGTTGCTGCCGCAGGTCGTGGACTATTTTGCCTTGGCGTTCCTTCGGGAGGCGTTGCTACGAATGCTGTCCCCATAGCTCCAACTCCTGCCAGTGCCATGTTGTATAATGTCTCCCTTGGATCTCCTGGGGGTGGTTTGGATGCGAGGATGTAGGCTTGTGTCGCCATATACCCAGCTTCCGGTGTTTTAGGGATAATATTTCCTCTTGTATCTATCGTCATAAAGGACATGTCGAGGTTTTGAACCAAGTATTCTCTTTCTGCCTCGGGTATATGTTGTAACCTTGATCTTCCTCTGTTCCGATCTTCCCTGTGGCTATCACCCGAAACTCTAGATTGTCTACTTAAATCTGCCCTTCTCCTGCTGGATGCAGAAGCTGCCTCCTTTCTCCTGTTCAACTCAGCTGTCTGTTTTTCTATTTCTCGGGCAGTTCGTGCGAGCCTATATTGATAAGCTTGCAGTTCTTGAGCTGTAGCTGTCGTCGTCATTGGTTCCGAACCATCTAAGGCTTTTGCCGCTCTATCCCAAGCTGCTTGTGGAAGTTGAACTCTGACGCGTGGTGTGGGCCCGTCATATTTAGTGCCCATACCTCTCCTTAGATCTGAGGGATCGACAAAAGGATTTCCCAACTCGTCGAAAGCCTCCGATGTTTCCTCTTGATTTTCGATAGCATAAATCTGATGATATTTTGTACTCAGATCTATGTTGGGTTCGGTGACATCATTGTTGAGATTGATGAAGACCTTGCCCACTGTGAGAGACTTGTCGATGAAGTCGTAATTGTCGACATCGCTTGAGCCATCGCTTATATATGAGTCCGCAGATGACTCAGACGATGCGTTGTCGAAGATCTTGGCGAGTTTCTCTCTTGCTCTGATGCTAACGTAATGTGTTGCCGAAGTTTCTCCTTCTGACTCAGTTGACGATGCATAGCTTGAAAAATCAGAATCAACCGCCGACGATCCCGACGAAATCGGAATTTCGACACGATACGATCCTTCCTTCTCGACGCGAAAGCGGAACCTTCCGAACGTCATCTCCAAGGGCTCCACCAGATACGCATATGCATCCAAACGGGAGGGTGGGTGAGGAACAAAATCAACAAGACCAGTAGCGATCTGTTTACCTTGATCCATAGTGTTGCTTCCGGTTGACGATGTCGAAGATCTTGAACGTGCCATCGAGATCAGATCCTTACGCCTCTAATTCCCACAGACGGCGCCAATTGACAAGGGATTAACTTATCAATGCCTATGGATTGTAGGCTAGGGTTTAGTTAGAAGTAGAGGGCAAGTAGATCTCGAAGGTTTCAGCCGAAAAGTACTCGACGAATATGAAAATTAGGGTTTGCAAACAATGATTCGATGATCTTCTCGTCCCTCGACCCCCCTTTATATAGGTGGAGCCGAGGGATTCGTGCTATACAAGGATTACGAGTCCGGGACGGTTTCTAACTCATCCCGCCGGATTACAAATAACACTTCCTATTACAACTCTATCTTTTCCTTAAATACATCTTGGGCTCTCGAGTCTTCTTATTCTTCGGGTAGTGGGCCTTCAATAAACCCCGGGTACTATATTCGGCAGGCCCATTTGGGATGCCTATGTCACTTGGTGATCATAAGTAGAATCCTACCACATCTATATTTAATTCATTCCTCAATTAAGGACATAAGAAAACATTGGAGTTAAACTTTATACTTTATATGATGAAAACCATTCATCATTCTAACCAAAGTTAACTATAAAGAGAACCATAGCTACTTTAGTTACTTAAATAATAGATTAAGGATATAAAATAAGTCTATTGGCATAAGATAGAATCAATTCTCAGATCATTAGTAATTAAAGGAGAACAACAACAATTAAGCAAGTAACCATATTACCTTGGTTAGGGAAGATCAAACCTTAGCTAAGGCAATATGATGTCACCTTATCTCTACAACCAAGAAGTATATCTAAACCCTAGTTTATGTATCACTATGGTGATCACAATATAAACCTAGGCCATAATTGAGATTCAAACCAATTACCATCAGGTTGATACCAATAGAACCCTAGTATGGCACATTAATAAAATCTTAAGCTTCAATTATTGAACCTAATACAATGAAGCTCACATAAAATCATGTGCAATTGACCAATTCCTCAAATATGAAGCCAAGTCATAATAATAACTTCCAAAACAATTGGAAGAGGAATAACCAACTCTAATTACTCAACAGGGAGTTATATCATAAATGAAAAAGGAAATTAAAACTAATACCTAAATTCTTGCCTAATTAAAAATTGTAGCAAGGCCACACACACACACACACACACACACACACACACACACACACACACACACACATATATATATATATATATATATATATATATATATATATATATAGGATAAATACTTCCTACCCACGGGTGTAGTTACACCCGTATCTAATATACTACCATACGGAAGTATGTACGATACTTTATCGGTTTGAGTATGTTTGTATACTATATCTAAGATACTCCAAACCAAGTTTGGTGAAAAAAATACAAGTGAGCCCATAGTTTGCACTATATATTCGAAATACATGCATATGTATACGTAAAAAATGAGTCTACGTAAAAAAATGTAAATATTGTCTACAAAGTAGTATATATACTTCCAAAATAATTTTATATACTTCATACTACATGTACATACTATCCGGTATGATAGATACTCTCTAGATTATGAGAAACACGCGTGGGTGTAACTACACCCGGGTGTAGTATGAATATGTCCTATATATATATATATATATATATATATATATAGAGCAAGACTATTCTCGAACCCCCCTTAAGAGTGGTTCTAGAATAGCTATTCTAGAACCCCCCTCAGGATGTTATAGACTAGTTATTCTACAACCCATCTCTAAAGACCTTCTAAACCCGACACAACCACCCAATCCCATCCAACCTTCCGCCGGCCCAACCCACCCACCTCCCGCCAACCCCACCCCACCTAGCTACCGCCCGCCAACCCCACCGCCCGTCGACCCCACCCTACCTCTCGTCGACCCTACCCCACCACCACCACCCACCAACCCCACACCTCCAACTTCCGAAGATCCCACCCACACCACCTCTCGATGACCCCACCCTACCTTACCTCCCGCCGACTCCATCCCGCCTACTATCAAACCCACGCCACATACCGCCGAACTCATTTTTGAAAGTTCGCTTCATTTTTTGGAAGTTCGCTTCATTTTTCGGAAGTTCACTTCACTTTTTTGGGAAGTTCACTTCATTTTTCGGAAGTTCACTTTTCGTTTTTGGGAAGTTCACTTCATTTTTTGGGAAGTTCACTTCATTTTTCGAAAGTTCACTTTACTTTTTTGGAAGTTCACTTCATTTTTTGGGAAGTTCACTTCATTTTTCGGAAGTTCACTTCATTTTTTTGGGAAATTCACTTCATTTTTCGGAAGTTCACTTCATTTTTTTGGGAAGTTCACTTCATTTTTCGGAAGTTCACTTTACTTTTTTCGGAAGTTCACTTCATTTTTGGAAAGTTCACTTTACTTTTTTCCGGAAGTTCACTTCATTTTTCGGGAAGTTCACTTCATTTCTCAGTAGTTCACTTTAGTTTTTTTTGGAAGTTCACTTTACTTTTCCCGGAAGTTCACTTCTTTTTTGGGAATTTCACTTTATTTTTCGGAAGTTCACTTTACTTTTTTGGGAAGTTCACTTCATTTTCGGGAAGTTCACTTCATTTTTTGGAAGTTCACTTAACTTTTTTTCGGAAGTTCACTTTACTTTTTTCGGAAGTTCACATCATTTTTCGAAAGTTCACATTACGTTTTGTCAAACAAGCTGAAATACTTTTTTTTTGTCAAAATTCACTTAGGTTAAAACAGGTAGTTCACTTTGTACACTACAAGGAAGTTCACTTGGCACCACGTAGAAGTTCACCTTTTTGCACGCCGATAAAATTACTTCTTGTGGGAATTCACTTTTGTAAAAAATGAATTTCACTTTGTACCGCGTGGAAGTACACTTTCCATCTCATGGAAGTTCACTTTAAAATACGTCGTACAACTACATTTTGTTGAAATTCACTTTGGTCAAAATGACAGTTCACTTCGTAACGTCCCGAAGTTCACATTGTACCTCGAGGAAGTTCGCTGTAAAAAATTCAACACGAAAAAGTTGCACCTAATCAATATCTTTTCAACAAAATTTCAGTTGGGACATTCCGACAAGTGGTTCAGAAATAAATCCCAAAAAACAGTAAATAAAAACAAGAAATTCGAAAAGTAGAATCATGTTTTTTTCAAATCTGCTCTTAAACTGTGAATAATTGGTGAAAATTATATATATAAAAAAGTTGCGCCTAGTCAATAGCTTTCCAACGGCATATCATATGAATCAATCCAATAAACCGTTTGGAAATTAGACCTAAAAAACTGCACGAAATTAGTGAAATCCGCGAAAATGTTGTTTTGTATATTCGAAATTATTTTTAAACAATAAAGAATTTAGAAAAACAATGAACACGAGAAAGATGCGAAATTACTATACGAATCCAATAGTATATTATATGCATCATTCCGATAAGCGATTCAAAGATTAAATTAAAAATATTGTCTGCATAAACATTTAATTCTAATGTTTCGGAAAATAGAATTATGTTTTTTCAAATCTGCTCTTAAACTGTAAAGAATTGGGGAAAATGATATATATGAAAAAGTTGCGCCTAGTCAACAGCTTTCCAATGGCATATCATATGCATCAATCCGATGAATCGTTTAGAAATTAGACCTCAAAAACTGCATGGAATTAGTGAAATCCGCGAAAATACTGTTTTGTATATTCAAAATTATTTTTAAACAATAGAGAATTTGGAAAAACAATGAACACGAAAAAGATGAAATATTACTGTACGAATCCAACGGTATATTATATGAATCATTCCGATAAACGATTCAAAGATTAAATTACAATTACTGTCCGCATAAATATGTAATTCTAGTGTTCCGGAAAGTAGAATCATGTTTGTTTTTCAAATCTACTCTTAAACTATAAAGAATTGGAGAAAACGATCTATATGAAAAAGTTGCGCCTAGTCAACAGCTTTCCAATGACATATCATATGCATCAATCCGATGAATCTTTTGGAAATTAGACCTCAAAAACTGCACGGAATTGCTGAAATCCGTGAAAATGTTGTTTTTGTATATTCAAAATTATTTTTAAACAATAGAGAATTTCGAAAAACAATGAACAAGATAAAGATGCGAAATTACTATACGAATCCAACGGTATATTATATGCATCATTCCGATAAGCGGTTTGAAAATCAACATGAAAATACATGCTCGCACGAATATGCAATTCGGTATTCCGTCGAGAAGTTCACTTGTGAAACACGCGGAAGTTCGGAAAGGGTTCGAGAATACTTATTCTCGAACCGGTTCGAGAATAGCGAGACCTATATATATATATATATATATATATATATATATATATATATATATATATATATATATATATATTAATGTTTATTCAAAAACAATGCAGTAACATAATGATTTTCTTATTATTCTTCATGAAATTGCAGTTATCAAACACCTGCAAAATAGAAAAGGATTCAAATTTTAATTTAAAACAGAATGCAAATTAGAAAAGGAAAACAGAAAATAAAAACAGAAATGGAAAAGGAAAAGAGAGGAGAAAATCTCACCTGGACCTCCTCCGGCCGCAGCAGCCCACCAACACAGCCCACCAAGCAGCCCATCAGCACCAAGCTAGCACAGCCCAACCCAGCCCAGTTCCTCTTCGTTGAAAAATCAACGAGAGGAGCTCGTCCTCATCCCTTCCTCCCGCATGGAGGCCAGCGAGACGCCGTGGCCACCTTCCCCTCGGCGCTGGCAGCCTCTCCTCGACCGACGACGTGACGAGGCGCGCCCTGGCGCCATATAAAAGCCCTAGAACGAGCCCTAGCTCGCTTTCTTCTCCCTCTGCTCAAATTCCCCAATTTCCGAAACCCTAGCTCGCTCCGGCCATCTTCATCGCCGCCGGTAGAAACCTCCCCAGGCCAAGCCGTAACCACCATCGGCACCGCCATGCTCGACTTGCTCTGCTTGCAAAAGGAATCGAGCCATGGTGATCCGTAGCGCCGTCGTCAACCTCAACTCTCCGACGGCCGGCGACAACCAATCCAGCGAACCAGGCCATCTCCGACCACGCCGTCAAGCGTGTCATGCTCCTGGTGAGCTGCTGATCTCGCTAGCATGCTCGCGGAGTTCAATTGCACGTCGTAGCTCCACCGCGTCGATTAGCCCGTGATCACTGCCGCAGTACCTCGCCGTCGAGCTTGCTCCGGCGACCAAATAGGGGCGGCGCTAGTACCGTTATGCTCACGATGAAGTGCTCGTTCGATTGATGTGAGAATTCCGCCCGCCCGAGCCCAGGAACGGCGGCGCCGTCACCGGTAACCCGCCGGCAGTGAGCTCCCAGGCCACGTTCTCTATTTTGACCAGTCCACGCCGATGTGGCGTCTGACGTGGACCTCTGGCCCACAGGTCATTGCCTCTGCGGGTAGGTTTAGCCGGGTGTATTTAGTCATTTCGTCTGAATTCAAATCCAATAAATACTAAAACTTTGCAAATGTTTAGAAAATTCAATTTAAGTCAGAAAAATGTAAATAAGATATTAAAATTCTTAGAGAAGAAACTCTATCCAATAAAAATATAAAATGAAATTTTTATTTTTAATAAAATTCAATTATTTAATACTTGTTATTTAAGCCTTTTAATTTTAATTCTATGTCACATCCCGAAATTTTTCCAAATTTTGGAATGTAAAATAAAAATAAATTTAATGCTTGATTGTTTGAACTTGATTGAAAATTCACAAAGAATTTAAAACTTTTTAAAGTTATTTAAAAGTATTTCCCAAAATGGTGTTTTCAAGTACCTTTGGTTTCAAAGTATTTTTACTCAACCATAGTTTGTTTTAAGTATTTGAAATTATAAAAAAAAAATCTTGGGAATACCAAATCCCTAAAACCCTAATTTGAAAAATGTGCATAAAAGGACCCTTTTTGGTCTACCCTATTATTTTGAAAGTTTGAAAAAAATTATTTATCAAATAAAATAAGTGCCAAAGTGTTCTCCACTGAATTAGCTTTGTATTGATATTTATTCAATTTTTTTGAATAGGTTTTGAATCAATTTGAATTTTGCAAATCAAATAACAGAGAAGAAATCGGAAAAAGGAATTAAGAAAAATGAAACGACCCAGCCCAAAGAAACCAGCTGTGGCCTCCTTCTCTCCATATGTTTGGGCCTACCCAGCCTGGCCCAACTAACAAAACGAGCGAACCAGTCCATGTAGGCCATCGATCATCTTCCTCCTGGAACTAGCCTACACTGCATGAACGTAAACGTTCCATGGCAGTTACCTCTCCCTCATCAATTTCTCATCAAATCTGTGACTGTTTCTTCCCGAGTTTAATACGAATTTTACTCCCAATTAGGTGGGCAACTTATTCAGGGAATTACTTCTTCTCTTTATTGCCTTAATCACCTAGACTAAATTAGTGCCCCGAATGCCGATGGTTGGCACACGTCTCCCGATCTCTCACCTCAGTGCATACCAATGCGAACCGTGATGTCCCCCGTGTGCCTCTTGTCCTTCTCCACCACTTCTCTTCAGAAAGTTTGTACTAAGATGTCCTGCACAACCCATGCCGACCATGCCATTGAAAACCACAAACTCGAGTTCATCGCTAGGTTCCGCCGTCCTCGGGGATCAGCTCGTCGATTCCTCGCACCAGGAGAGTCTCCTCGACGTCGCCTACCTCCAGGACATGGTGCTGCCTGATATAGTTGATGTTGGACGCGTCGCCGTTGTTCCGCCGGTCATGGCAATGGCGTCGTCATTTCTCGTCGGTACCAAGGGACGCTGATCCTGGTTCTTCCTTCTCTCATTTTCTCTAGACTTGTGTGCATATCTTGATGCCTTTCTTTCTCTCGATTCCCAGCCGGAGGTTCTTACACGACGACGCACCGAGGCTGATTTCCGATTTTCCGTACGACGCCGCCACGGGGAGCATCATCAAGAACCTGCACCCATACTCACCACAACGCACACTTCAGTTTCTGCTACCTCCTTAACTCTGGCAGCCACTCCTTTGAAGCTTCCAACGATTTCCATACCAGCGCCGCGCGCTGTCATGGACATCAACATGATCTACGAGTACACGATTTGTTGGTATGGTCCTAACCCTGCCTTTTTCGTTTGACTGAGTGAACCCTGCGATAGTGCTAGTTTCGATCCGATATATTCAGTTGCATGTCCATTCATTTGAATTGGAGCAGTACACTTCAAAAGAAACACAGTGTCTCTACTAGGCCTAGATTCGTATACGCATACAGATTCTAAGATAATATCTTAACTGAACTGACGTTCTCATGTTCCGATCGATCAGGTGAAGATGGTGCTAGCTAACTCACCTATGAAAACTTCGAAATTCCGTAACTATAGATCTAGAGCTCCGTTTTGAATAGTTGTTCTTGCGTTAAGTTTGTAATTAGATTCTCTACAACTTTCGTTTAGAAAGTTTCTCCATCAGAGCAACTTTTTCGGACAACTTTTCGGACACCATTAGAATTTTAACCGCAAATTGTAAAATCTATATCTTGAGTTCTACACGTCGATTTTCGACAAACTTAATACCGTTGGAATCAGTAAAATTCCTAGATCATTCTAGAATTTTTACATGTCGGTTTTGCACACTTTATTTTCGTGGTATTTTTAGGATCCGCAATACCGTTCTTCGACTATGAAAATCATTTAGACACATCCATCATGTTCCTTGATCACATCTATGCACAACATATTATCTTAGTCCATATTATTCAAATAGCAATTGAGTTATTTGAGTAAATTTTTATATCACTAGTTCCTATCTAATCTTTTTCCTTGTGCCATTGGTGAGTGTTGTCACACTCTCCATAATGGTATGTTGCTTTACGCCATATGAGACTCATATGATTCTATCATATGGGCCATTCCAATTATCATTCCGGTGTAGCAAATAACCCTTGATCATATGCCCTTGTCAATCTTTTCCTCCTAAGCATTTGACTTGGATAATCTTTTTTCTTTCAAAGTACATGATCTATCAAACCATATCTTGCAAGCCAAACCTCATGCCACACCTTAGTACCATAGAGAGTTTTTCAAATTGATTGTCTTGATTGTATTATGTTGTTATGAATTATGTGTTTATGTTGTGTTACCTTTTATCTTATAGTTCGTATGGAGAGCGACGTGTTTTGTTGAAAGAGAAGTGAACGCTCTTGACTACCAAAAAGGCAAGTGACACACCCTCACAAATATCCCAGTTTTTATCTATGCACAGTAGAGATTTTTGTAGTATACATGTGTAGGGTATATGCTTTGCTATGCAATCCCACTAGTCTAGCTACCCCTACTTGACTACTTTGTCGCCATTAAATTTAGTTGTTGCTCAGCTATGTTATGAAATGATTTTGTTAGTGAGTTATGGAAAAACAACTAAGTTTAATGAACTACCTGGGTGGAATTGGTATTGCTCGGATTATGTTGAGTGGTTCCCTGGGGTCATGTCGTCGAATCTCTGAACCGCCAGGTGTATCGCACTTGTGGACGGCCACCCAGGAACAAAGAGATATTAGACAACCTTGCTCATTAGCTTACCGTACAGCCACATGCTATATGGGCTCTGGCTTGACGGAGTACGTTGTGTGAACCTGGGCCCTACGCGACATGATCATGTAGGGGAATGTAGGTTGGAGCGGGTCCGTAGAGGATGGTCTGGATGATCACTTCGGAAAAGTCTCGTCCTAGTCGACATCTGTCCATTTGAGCAAAATGTGCATCATGGAAGAAGAACAGACTAGGTCATGTGGGTAAATTTGTACAACCTCTCGCAGAGTGTTAAATCTAAGTACTTAGCCGCGTCCCCGGTTACGGACAATTTGAGCGAACTGACAAGGATCCTGTTCGAAAGTCTCCTCATCCCAACTTCTTAAATTAAAATTTGATGGGTGAACAAGGGTAGGAGGAATTCACTGGTTTCCATCAGTGGTATTCCAGGTTCATTGATTTCTATCAATGGTACCGCCTAATTAGAAGGGAAGAAAATGATTTGACAATTGATAGGAGAAAACTGACTTTATGCAAATCATACCTGAGCTCTACCAGCCAAATGTACACTTAAGTGTTAGGTTGCCATTTGAGTCCACCATAGTGTCATCTTGCCAATACATTCAAAGTATTGACCATTCGTGGCTGTAACTTTTCATGTTGCAGATGTTTTGAAAGACAAGTGAGTTACGAAGTTTAGGGTTACGAGTCTATCCTCGACATGCTCGCCTGTGGCACATGAAGACGAAGGACTCCATGCTGTCTATGTTTGTTCGTTGTAAAACTCTGATGATAGCTAGCCTTGTGCTATGCAACTTGTAATCCTTTATGTAAATTCTGGATCATACGATGTAATAAAGACCCTTGTTTCTTGGTATTACATCCTGTACTGTGTGTGCTAGCGATTGATCCAGGGACTAGCACAGATACGCACAGAGATCGGCACCTTGAAGGGTGAGGTCGCTACATTCTAAATGCTATAAAAATTCAATAATTAGAAAAACTTTATAAATTAAATAAAAACCAGTAAATAAATAAAGAAAACATTAAAACTAATTTTATTTATTTTTTAATTTGATAAATCCTTATTAGAAAGATTTAAACCCTGATTAATAATTACCCTAAATTATTAATTGTTCAAAAATAACAAAGTGGCAAATTCAATATTATTTTTATTTGCAAAGCTATTAATAACTTCATCCATAATGAAGTTATTAATCCAAGAACTAATTGACAATTAGGAAACCCTAAGTTCCATATTGAATTGAGAACACAAACCCATAATTTTATGTGGGATACTAAAACCCTAATACCATTAGGAACCCTAGCTCCATTAATCCCTATGAACCCTAAATTGTTCTAAAACTAAACCCTAGGTTATACCATGTGATCATCCTACTTTCTTTTAAATCATAGAACCATATAGAACCTAGATACCTGTCATGTCCACATAAAATGTAGAAGACCTATCACTAATATATGGGTATCCCATGTGTTCATCTTCATCGGACCTAGATAATCAAGTAGGATCAACCAAGTGTAAACCCTAGATCCTATTACCAAAGCCATCATCCTTATTTATCCCTATTTAGCATCACACCATTGTGATGAACTCTATATAGCAACCATGCTTAATATTTGGCATCAATTTCCATACACCCTAAACCCTAATAGTGTAACATGTTTATAAACCACCTTATTTAGGAACCAATTATTCTTTACTTGATGAATTCAAAAGTAAAACCTAGGCAACCTCAACCTTAATTGTAATACTTCTTATTACTTAAGAAGTATGTTCTTCAAAAGTTATTCTTTTGAAGAAAATAAGGAATCATAATCAATCCTGCCTAATAGGACCTATAGCCAATAACCAGCTATCACCGGCAAGGTATACCAACCTTGATAGCAACTATTTATAATAAATTGCTCAAGATGCTTAGGCCTAACTCAACCCTACAAGTTCTAGCTATTGATGAATCCAACCTGGTTGGGATCCATCAAATCCTTACCCTAGAAACTAATTGGAACCCATAGTAAAACATAGAACTCCACAACCATAATTATCATACTTGTTCCTCATTAAAGAACATGTTCTTCAAAAGTTATTCTTTTGAATTATATAATAAGTAATCATCAACCATGCACTATAGGACTTCAAATTGACAACTACTTTTTACTTATTATACAACTATTATCCCTTGGTGTGTATGATTGTTACTATGCATTTTACCACTTGCTTATAATTCTAAAACAACACAACCCTGAATAAGAACCTTGTTTGTGACTCACTCTAAAAGTGCAACAAACCCTGAACCAATCATTACCACTCACTAATCCTAAATCATCGGGGTTAGGTCACGCTTAGAGCGAATGCATTCCATACTTATGCATTATTGCATCCTTGCCAATCTTTTAAACATCGTCCTTACCGGACGATGATGCTATTTCAGAATTTGGAGTTATTGCGTATCGAAGACCTTGTCTGCATAATCTTGCAGTCAAGAAAGGCAAGTTCATCACTTGCTCATGTCATTTGAGTATTTTTACCAAATTACTTGCAAAGTACTATGTTTATCACTATTGCATAAAAAGCAAAACCACTATTTTCATAACTATGAATATGACTATGTGGTGGGCAATGGAACCATGGATTGTGTTGATATGGTGGAGGTTCCATTGCAAGGGTTTATATCCATCTAGGATTAAACAACAAATGTCGTCCAGATGATTCTTGTGCCGTAATACCCGTGTTAACCATAAGATCGGAGTGGGACGGAGTAGTCAAAAGTGTTTCCACCTCTCGTTCATCAACGTACGCGCTTTACCGTAGTACACTTGTAATCCAAGGGGGCAAGCGGTGAGGCTGGGGAGTCCTAAGTCCCCACGGCATTGTCCGTAGTACACTTGTCGCCCGAAGGAGCAAGCAGTGAGGCCGGGGAGTCCTAAGTCTCCACGGTATTGCGGTCTATGAGGGGTTGCAATGACCGGCGAAGGTATCAGGCCGTCGTGCAGGGTATTAGTCGAGGTCGGATGGTATCCTTTGGATACGCTGACCGGCGAGGACCCAAGGTCGGAATTGCAACAAAGGGTGGGTGTTCGAGGTAGCGGAGGAACATGATTGGCTAGACCTTATACCGGGCCTCACACCAAAGGAAGTGTGGACGAGCATGCGGCTCGGTTGGCACCAAGGTTAAGATCTCATATGGGTAAAGCAGCACACCTCTGCAGAGTGTAATGAATCGTGACCTGTCGCTCCCTGTTCCGGGATATGGAACTGCGAACGCTGCCGGAAAGGAACTCCATGAAGTTCTAGTAAACCGGTGAAGGCTGACGGACATAGTTCTTCTGAATAGAAGCAACCTTTTGAAGAAATGGTTATGAAAACCTGCATTGGTATTAGACTTTCTGGTCTAGTGATGTAGCTAGTGCATTAAACACCTCTTCCCTATAATGAACTTGTTGAGTACGCTCGTACTCATCCCACTCTTAAATCCCCTGCTTAGATATGGAGGCATCGAAGGAGAATCTACAGTGCAACTCGAAGGCCGAGGAGTCAACAACTACTTCACGAGACAGGACCCTGTCAGAGGAGTCAGATACCACATCCAACAAGGAGAAAACCTAGTTTAGCCATAGAAGGGAACTAGTTTCCTAAACCTAGATCCTAGTTAGCTAGAATCTATTCTTAGCCTCTATAGCTAGTTAAATACTCTACAAATAGAGTTCGTGATAAGACTAGACTACGAGTCGTTCTTCTGGAGTTTATTTGCAGTGTTACCTCATTGTAAAGTAGGAGGCTGTGTGGATTTTTTGTAAAGAGTCAGTATTGTAATTCTATAGACATGCCCTGGACCCGCATATGTTTCTGTTGTACCACTCTGAGCGATATAATACTAGTGGAACGGTGTTTCATTGGCGTTATATCAGACTTGCATACTACACCATGCAGTGGTATGCCGGGTCACCACACATCTTGGTAATAGGTTAGTCCCAAAAAATGCATAAAAACATTATAAAGTGTGAATAAAACATGTAGGTCTTGTCATAAAACTAGCATGGAACATAAGAAATTATAGATACGTTGGAGACGTATCAAGCATCCCCAAGCTTAGTTCCTACTCGCCCTCGAGTAGGTAAACGA
>NC_061510.1:150046970-150092813 GCF_022539505.1 Lolium rigidum
CGAAATCAAAAATAGCAGAAAACGAGGGACCGGCAGCCGTGGCATCTTGTTAATAGGTTAGTCCCAGAAAATGCATAAAAACATTATAAAGTGTGAATAAAACATGTAGGTATTGTCATAAAACTAGCATGGAACATATGAAATTATAGATACGTTGGAGACGTATTAGAGGCGCCGACAAAGAAACTGCAGGGGAGGGCACTGGGCAAACCAAGTCCACGCGCACAGCCAAGCCTCCGACCGAGCGCGACGAGATCATCGCTGGAACCTCTACCGCGCCACCGGAAGCGACCCCGCTGCAGGCGGCCATGAGCGTATTGGCCACGCCCATCGCGCAGAATGTCGTCTCCGCGGCAGCTCAAGCCGAACTGGAGGCGCAGCGACAGAAGCTGCTCTCCGGCGCAGCGAACATCGTCAAGGCCCAGCAGGATCTCAACTTGACCCTACGTGAGTATAACGCTGCCCATGGCCTTGCTTCTGTTAGTGCAAACCCTGCTAGAGTAGCGGGTAACCGGCTTAGAGGTCGCAATCTAGATCAGGATCTGCGCCGTGAAGTTCTTTCCGGTAAGAGCGCGTGGGTATCTTTGAGCATGGTAGAGAAACCTAAGTACATCAGTCTGGATAAAACGATAAAAGCTGCTAGAGCTGCAGTAGAAATGTGTGAATCGCTTTCAGGGGAGGCCTTAGTGAAACAACAAGATCGAGTAAGGGAGTTACTTGATATGATTGAGGCACAAAATGCTGAGCTAGCTCGAATCAACAAAGCGAGCTTGCGGCGTCAAAATCGATTCGCTCGACAAGGAATGCCGGAAGCAAGTCGCATGGGCAGGCATCGTCCCCCCATCCTGATAGAAGAGAAAAAGGATGCAAATGCACAACAAATGACTGTGTATGATCCGGTTCTGGCCGGAAAACAACAAGCCAGGCAACATGATCCAGCTGAAAAAGCCAAGGGGCAGGCCGTGGCTATGCCGGAAATGCTTATGCCGGTAAAGGAGAAACCGAACAAAATTATCGAGCGGCTAGAGCAGCTTATGCTGAGGAAGAAATGCCACCACCAAGGTACCAGCGAGGAAAATCTGCGATACCAGAACGATACGATGAAGCCGATTCCGGAATGGAAAGGGTCAGAGTTTACCGGAACCCGTTGGGGGAACGTGTCGGAGAAAGATGCCTGCCAGACTGGGATGCGAGGCACAGGCTGGACAGAGTATATCTATCCGAAATGATTGAGGCTGAGGGTCTGCCGGGTCCGAAATGCTTTGGCCCGCATATCATGAGGGAAGAACCACCGGTGCGCAATTTTCAGTTGCACCGTGACACAAAAACATACAATGGCACCACGAAGCGGAAGATTGGCTTGCGGACTATGTGACATCGGTATACGTCGGTCGGAGGTGGAGGAACCGCAGCTGGCGGAGGAAACCGGCGATGGGCGGTGAGAATCATACCGTCCTTCCTGGTAGGACCGGCACGCATTTGGCTTAACAATTTGCCAAAGGGAAGCATAAATGGCTGACTTGATTCTGAAGAAGCATTCGTGAGCAACTTCAGCAACACGTACCGGAGGCCAAATAGACCGCAGCAGCTCGCCATGTGCCAGCAGCGCGAGAACGAAACAGACCGGTATTATCTAACCTGGTGGAACTCTACGAGAAATTCTTGCGAAGGCGTGATAGAAGCACACAATTGCTTGGTTCTGTAATGAGTGCCGAAGAGGTTCACCGGCTGTGGCAAAAGCTACGAGAGAAACATGCCAACCACTTTGGTTGAGATGATTCGAGTGGCGCGATAGCTACGCGTTGGGAGATCCAATGCAACCGGCAATCGCGGGGTGACCCTTTGTCATCAACCCTAGCCACGTCAAGATGAGTACCGGAACAACCACCACAACAAAAGAAGGGAAGATTTTCCGGATAGGAGGTACGGAATGCAACAAGTGGCCGCGGTGCAGGACAATTCCGGCGTCGGCGGAAGCCAAAGACAGAAAGCCGGATCGCAGCCATGGGCGGGTCCAAAGAAACAATGGGTTGAGAAGAAACCATGGCAAGATCAGGAAAAATACACCATGGAATCCACTATGGATCAGCCGTGCCGATGGCACACGCCGAATCCGGCAAGACCGGCGAACCACTTGATAAAAGATTGCTCCTGGACCAAGAGGTTGATGGAGAGAGGGATGATGAAAGATGCCGGAGACCAAGGTTTCGAAAAGCTGCCGCCACCGCCCCCGCTAACCGGGCAAATGCGCAACCAGTTTATGCTCAGCCAAACCAGCCGCAGCAGCAGCAAGAAGTTCATCAGGTGGTACAGGGCAACAACCAAGCTCCACCGCCGGCACCTTTGGGCCGGAATGTTTACCACGATCCGGATTTGTGTTGTGTTGTGTTGTGTTCGTAACGAGCCAATGGACCGGCAAAGTGTGCATCGCCGTTCCATGGAAGGGAACACGGTGATACCGGCGGTACCGAAATACATGATGTGGTCTGATCAGGAAATAACTTGGTCGTTCAAGGATCATCCGAAAGTGATCCCGAATCTGGGCGGATATGCTTTGGTTGTGGGTCTGATCATGCATGGGCTAACATCGCGAGTCCAGTTCAGCAAGGTGCTGGTGGACAACGGTAGCAGCATAAACATCATGTACCGGCACACCATGCAAACGCTTAACATAACTCCAAACATGCTTGAACCGAGCCACACGACTTTCCATGGCATCGTTCCGGGACTTTCCAGTTCGCCAATGGGCAAAGTCCGGGTTGATGTGCTCACTACTGCAGAAACACTCACTAGTGACAAGCAGTTTTTGCTCATCGGTGACAGGCAAGCTGTCTGTCACTAGTATGGTGTCACTAGTACTGCCTGTCACTAGTGAGGGCAAGTTGCCTGTCACCGGTAGGTGTCACTAGTGACGAGCAAAAAATATTCATGTCACTGGCATGATCAAAGGGCGTAGCCATGTTGGGTTCTCTAATGACTGGCCCATTATCGTGCATGTCACTGGTATGAATATCGGTATTAAAAAAATTGTGTTTTCGACGAATATGCAGTACAAAACAGTATAGCATTCATACCAAGCAGTATAGCATCCAATAGGCAGAATCTCGTATTAAATTTAACGAAAGCACATTGTAGAGCATGTGTATTATAACGGACGCCCAAAGCCAAAGTTGAAGATCAGTTACATAAAATCTGAACTTCTAATATATTTAACTTGCACCAGAACATTCACAAGCTCTAAGGATTCATGCTGATCTTTAAAAACGTGCGCTCCAGCTGCTGGCACACCATGAGTGAGCACTGTCGACCGACAAGGTAGCGGCATGAATCTGGAGGTGTCGCTAAATTCTTTAGCCTGCCACGTCTTAATGATTTGAATTTGTTGGTGGAAGACAGATCACGTTAGTACCGTCCGCCCTGAAAAATTAAACCACATGTTAATTAGTACCATAATTTACAGCCATTACTTAGTGCTTAATTTAGTTCAGATCTTGCTAAGGTAGCACGCGCAAGATAGCCCTGAAATGTTCACGTCAATAATGCAAAACAGTAAACGCACAAGGAAAGAGCAAAAGGTTTTGGGGAAACATTATGACCAAAAAGAAGACATGGCCAGGTGGGCGTACGCACAGTAGACATTCAGTTGCTAGAACAGATTAGTCAGAAAAGGAGGATTTACTTGTAAACGCACACAAAAAAAATACTGGAGCCTCTAACGAACAGATCAGTGTATCTAACTGTACCAAAAACTTAACATTTATGTCTTAAAAACATTGGACAAGAACATCAAAGATTAGCCAAGTCCAAGTAAGCAACACAAGGGAGCAGATCCATCATTAAAACCTTATCAAGTAGGCCACGCCCTATTGTAAAACTTTGATGACACGTGATTGTACCATCTAGACTAGCTTTGGAATCCTGAAGAACATGGGAAAACGGAGTGGCTTTCGGTGGAGCATAAAGTATTGTTATTTTCTTCTCTCTTATTTAGAAAGGTCCACGAACGAGGGACGCGTGCCAGAAAATCGCTAACTGAAAATCGACAAAGTCTGCGCTAACTGAATTTGTGGCACTAGTTAACTGATAGCTAGATTATTCCAACAAATAGCAACACCCATGGGAAAAACCAAGTAGTTCAAAGCCTCCAATAGTTCAAGATAACGATGATTTTTTCTCAAGGGAAGTAAAACAATACTATTTAGAGAACAAAGAATCTTGAAGTAGAGGTGTACCGCTTGCCTCTTTGCTTTTTCCCCGTGGCTACCGCTGAATGGTGGTCGGTGTCCAAGAAAGCCCACTCGCTCAAGCAACCAGCAGAGTTAAAAATGCAGATACGATGAGATACTTAATATCTTCTATGATCTTAGCAAGCTTCTTCGAGTTCTAGCCAGTAGTCATGATCCGGGTAACAAACGGAAGATAGTTGTATACATGCAACATTTACGTGTCCGGATCACACTTTGACTTGGTAAAATTAGTCAAACATGACACCTGCATAGATAGTAACGATTCTGCTTCGCCAAACATGACATTAATCCTACTTTTACGATAGAACATTTGTGAAATAAGTCAGAGTTCAGAGCTTTACAAAATTTTGTGTTATTCAGCTTCTAGAATGTTAATTCAGTAAGAAACTTTAAACAGCCAAAACTTTACATAAAAAATCTCAGTCAAAATTTACATGATCAATATGTTCTAGTCAAAATGTGATCTTACTCAGGCCTTCTAACATTTCCTGTCATTAATGTTGAGGCAACTATCTAAAAGAGCACAAGGTTGCAACAAAACAACCTGAATTTACATGTGTGCCTAGATCACGATCCGAATTGGAAAGATTAACCGACAAAAATTCTATCCGAGCAAGTACAACTCGAAGCGTAGGTTTATTAATCATCAATGCATCACATAATATCCTACGAAGAAAAACATATGTCGCCATCTGGACAAAGGACACCACGGATATTTGAGTTACAACTCACAAGCTTATGTTTATTAATCCTCGTTTTTAAAAATAATAGGACTATAGTCCAACTTCCAGCTTGAACTAAATGATCTCTTACCAGCCAGGATACATGAAACATAACAGCGCTAGCTACCATGGATTGACCAGCATATCCAAAGAAAAAAAAATTCGTAACAGCGCTAGCTACCATGGATTCAACAACAATTACAAAATGTAGCCTATGTTTTATCATAATACCATCACAATATTTTGGACTGACTAGTAACTAGTAAACCGCCACAATGAGGAATTGAGGATCATGTTTTACGAACGTACTCCACAACCACAATGAGGCTCTGGTACTAGTAGCTAATCTCTTAGACGTCTTGACCGTCAATCCACGATAATGCACTATTCATAACAGTGCACTACCACCGATGTTTGACCAAGGCATGCAAGATAGCGAAACTAAGCAAGCAGCACCATGACGAGGGCCGACCATCTACGAAATCCGTTCCCGAACGAGTTCATCTTACCGTACACGCGCCGCGATAGGAACCCCCTCCTAAACACACACCTCGCATGTGAGAAACCAAGGGACCAAGGCGAGAAAGCGGGGAAGGACCCGGACCTCCAATCCGGGGCTCGATCCCCACGCGACCGTAAGAGGAGGAAACCGACGAAGCCCTCCGTCGCAATCGGGCGTCTTTGCACGTCACCGCGCCGCTCCCTCATGTGGCGGCCCGCCGCGAATCGACCTGCGCAGCCGCTGCGAATCGAGGCGTTGGGGAATCCGGGCGGAGCGAGAGGTTATGGATGAAGGGCGGCGGCGTCGGAGGGACGGGCGGCGCAGCGTTGGGGATTCAGGGAGGAGCAGAGGTTGGGGATGAAGTGTGGCGGCGTCGTTAGAGATGGCTCTGGGCGACCGGCGCGGAGTAGGGCGGCAGCGGTTGGGGATTTGAGGGCGGCAGCAGTGATCTGATGTCTGGCCAAGTCCCCACGTTTTCACCGTGATATTTTTGGCTGGCCCAGAAAGAGAATGAGCGGGTGGGCTACGTGGGCTCTCCACGAAATGGACAGGTGACATGCTTTCTTATAAGCCGGTCACTAGTTTATTTTCGCTTCCGGCCGGTTTAAGAACGAAGTCTAGTGACAGTCAATTTTATGCGCCTGTCACTAGTGTTTTATACTAGTGACAGACTTATACATGCCAGTCACTGGTCATACAACTAGTGACAAGCATAATTTTGCCCGTCACTAATGATCTGGCAGCTATGAGGTTTTCTGCAGTAGTGGCTGTTCGGAGGGCGTGACAATTGTCGCGTTGAAAACATTCTATTCAAAGTGGTTGATCTCGACAGCCCTTACCATGCACTGCTGGGGAGGCCGGCACTGGCAAGGTTCATGGCCTCAACTCATACCGCGTACCTCAAGATGAAGATGCCGGCACCCAATGGACCCTTAACTGTGGTGGGAAACTACCAAGTTTCGCTCGAAACCGCGTCCGCCGGATCAAATCTGGCCGAATCGCTGGTGATAGCGGAAGAAAAAAGGAGAATTCAAACCGCTGTTGCGCTGGCTCAGTCCTCCTAGCTAAAACGATAAAACGATAAAAGCTGCTAGAGCTGCAGTAGAAATGTGTGAATCGCTTTCAGGGGAGGCCTTAGTGAAACAACAAGATCGAGTAAGGGAGTTACTTGATATGATTGAGGCACAAAATGCTGAGCTAGCTCGAATCAACAAAGCAGCTGCAGCGTCAAAATCGATTCGCTCGACAAGGAATGCCGGAAGCAAGTCGCATGGGCAGGCATCGTCCCCCCATCCTGATAGAAGAGAAAAAGGATGCAAATGCACAACAAATGACTGTGTATGATCCGGTTCTGGCCGGAAAACAACAAGCCAGGCAACATGATCCAGCTGAAAAAGCCAAGGGGCAGGCCGTGGCTATGCCGGAAATGCTTATGCCGGTAAAGGAGAAACCGAACAAAATTATCGAGCGGCTAGAGCAGCTTATGCTGAGGAAGAAATGCCACCACCAAGGTACCAGCGAGGAAAATCTGCGATACCAGAACGATACGATGAAGCCGATTCCGGAATGGAAAGGGTCAGAGTTTACCGGAACCCGTTGGGGGAACGTGTCGGAGAAAGATGCCACGCGGATCGGGATGCGAGGCACGAGGCTGGGACGAGTATATCTATCCGAAATGATTGAGGCTGAGGGTCTGCCGGGTCCGAAATGCTTTGGCCCGCATATCATGAGGGAAGAACCACCGGTGCGCAATTTTCAGTTGCACCGTGACACAAAAACATACAATGGCACCACGAAGCCGGAAGATTGGCTTGCGGACTATGTGACATCGGTATACGTCGCTGGAGGTGGAGGAACCGCGGCTGGCGGAGGAAACCGGCGATGGGCGGTGAGAATCATACCGTCCTTCCTGGTAGGACCGGCACGCATTTGGCTTAACAATTTGCCAAAGGGAAGCATAAATGGCTGACTTGATTCTGAAGAAGCATTCGTGAGCAACTTCAGCAACACGTACCGGAGGCCAAATAGACCGCAGCAGCTCGCCATGTGCCAGCAGCGCGAGAACGAAACAGACCGGTATTATCTAACCTGGTGGAACTCTACGAGAAATTCTTGCGAAGGCGTGATAGAAGCACACAATTGCTTGGTTCTGTAATGAGTGCCGAAGAGGTTCACCGCTGTGGCAAAAGCTACAGAGAAACATGCCAACCACTTTGGTTGAGATGATTCAGGTGGCTGATAGCTACGCATTGGGAGATCCAATGCAACCGGCAATCGCGGGGTGACCCTTTGTCATAACCCTAGCCACGTCAAGATGAGTACCGGAACAACCACCACAACAAAAGAAGGGAAGATTTTCCGGATAGGAGGTACGGAATGCAACAAGTGGCCGCGGTGCAGGACAATTCCGGCGTCGGCGGAAGCCAAAGACAGAAAGCCGGATCGCAGCCATGGGCGGGTCCAAAGAAACAATGGGTTGAGAAGAAACCATGGCAAGATCAGGAAAAATACACCATGGAATCCACTATGGATCAGCCGTGCTGATGGCACACGCCGAATCTGGCAAGACCGGCGAACCACTTGATAAAAGATTGCTCCTGGACCAAGAGGTTGATGGAGAGAGGGATGATGAAAGATGCCAGAGACCAAGGTTTCGAAAAGCTGCCGCCACCGCCCCCGCTAACCGGGGCAAATGCGCAACCAGTTTATGCTCAGCCAAACCAGCCGCAGCAGCAGCAAGAAGTTCATCAGGTGGTACAGGGCAACAACCAAGCTCCACCGCCGGCACCTTTGGGCCGGAATGTTTACCACGATCCGGATTTGTGTTGTGTTGTGTTGTGTTCGTAACAGAGCCAATGGACCGGCAAAGTGTGCATCGCCGTTCCATGGAAGGGAACACGGTGATACCGGCGGTACCGAAATACATGATGTGGTCTGATCAGGAAATAACTTGGTCGTTCAAGGATCATCCGAAAGTGATCCCGAATCTGGGCGGATATGCTTTGGTTGTGGGTCTGATCATGCATGGGCTAACATCGCGAGTCCAGTTCAGCAAGGTGCTGGTGGACAACGGTAGCAGCATAAACATCATGTACCGGCACACCATGCAAACGCTTAACATAACTCCAAACATGCTTGAACCGAGCCACACGACTTTCCATGGCATCGTTCCGGGACTTTCCAGTTCGCCAATGGGCAAAGTCCGGGTTGATGTGCTGTTCGGAGGGCGTGACAATTGTCGCGTTGAAAACATTCTATTCAAAGTGGTTGATCTCGACAGCCCTTACCATGCACTGCTGGGGAGGCCGGCACTGGCAAGGTTCATGGCCTCAACTCATACCGCGTACCTCAAGATGAAGATGCCGGCACCCAATGGACCCTTAACTGTGGTGGGAAACTACCAAGTTTCGCTCGAAACCGCGTCCGCCGGATCAAATCTGGCCGAATCGCTGGTGATAGCGGAAGAAAAAAGGAGAATTCAAACCGCTGTTGCGCTGGCTCAGTCCTCCTAGCTAAACTTAGCGGCAATGAGCGGCCAGCTTGGCACACCGGCTTTCAAGCCGACGAAAGAAACAAAGGACATCGTGCTGGATCCAGCTTACCCAGACCGTACCGTTCGTATCGGTGCCGGTCTGAGTGAGGCATAGGAAAGCACGCTCGTCAACTTCCTCCGTGAGAATCGGAACATCTTCGCCTGGTCTACCGATGACTTGGTGGGTGTGCCGAGGGAGTTGGCCGAGCACTCTCTGAATGTCCGGAAGGATACGAAGCCGGTGACATAGGCATCCCCAATGGGCCTGCCGAAAATAGTACCCGGGGTTTACTGAAGGCCCACGACTCGAAGAACAAGAAGAATCGGAAGCCCAAGTTGATATTAAGGAAAGTTAGAATTGTATTAGGAGATGATGTTTGTAATCTTGCGGGATGAGTTGGAAACCCTCCCGGACTCTGTAACTTGTACAATACGAATCCCTCGGCTCCACCTCCTATATAAGGGGAGTCGAGGGACAAAGAAAGCATCGAATCAGTGTCTCTCAAACCCTAGTTTTCATAATCGTCGAGTACTTTTCGGCTGAAACCTTCGAGATCTACTTGCCCTCTACTTCCAACTAAACCCTAGTCTACAACCCGTAGGCATTGACAAGTTAATCCCTTGTCAATTGGCGCCGTCTGTGGGAATTAGAGGTGTCAAGGATCTGGTCTCGATGGCACGTTCAAGATCGTCGACTTCATCAACTGCAAGCAACGCAATGGATCGAGGTAAACAGATCGCAACTGGTCCTGTCGATTTTGTACCTCACCCGCCCCCCCGTTTGGATGCATATGCGTATCTGGAGGAGCCTATGGAGATGACGTACTGTTATCACCAGATTTTGGCTAAATCAGGAGGTGGGCCGCGATCAAAGATGGGCTTGGGAGATTACATATGGAAGAACTATGAAGCGGCCTCGCACGGAGAATTTGGGCTAGTTAGCCCGTGTATCTTAATATAATAGATTGTATATCGGTTTAGAAGTTAGATTTTATCTCGTGCACGGTTTAGTGCACGCCCACATTAGAAAGTCCGCTGGACTATAAATATGTACCTAGGGTTTATGGAATAAACAACAACTCACGTTCAACCCCAAAAACAAACCAATCTCGGCGCATCGCCAACCCCTTCACCTCGAGGGTTTCTATCAGGTAAGCGACATGTCGCCTAGATCGCATCTTGCGATCTAGGCAGCACAAGCCCCACGTTGTTCATGCGTTGCTCGTACTGAAGCGCTTTTGATGGCGAGCAACGTAGTTATCTTTAGATGTGTTAGGGTTAGCATTGTTCTTCGTTTAAGCATGCTTACGTAGTGCAACCCTTGCATATCTAGCCGTCCTCACGCCTATCTCAGGTGTGGGGGCGGCACCCCGCTTGATCATTATTTAGTAGATCCGATCCGTTACGATTGCTCCTTGTTCTACAAGGATTAGTTTAATATCCGCAATAGTTTGGCCTTACAATGGGGGGAGGATCCAGATGGCACGTAGGGTGGCGTTCGCAAGTCCTAAACGGGATGTTCCTAGGATCAACTTCATGTTGGTTTTCCGGCCTTGTTTAGGATCGGCTTACGAGCACCGTGCGTGGCCGCAAGGCCCAACCTGGAGTAGGATGATCCGGTTATGTGGTGAAAACCCTAAATCGTCGTAGATCTCATTAGCTTCATCTTGATCAAGCAGGACCACCAAGTATTCGTGCACCCCGTACGGATCATGGGTGGATCGGCTCTTTGAGCCGATTCACATGATAACCTGGGAGCCGATCGAGGCTCGTATTTAACGTTTACATGTATGCCCTGCAGGAAACTAAGCGAGGCAACCTCATCACCTTCCTGACCCGGTATAGGTCAGGTGGCACGCCCTTGCACTTCGCAACGCCGCGTGTGACCAGAAGAGCATTGCGGGCCGTCGCTCGGAGGGGTCTCAGCCAGCCGCAGCTCTAGGCTCCCCCGGCTCTACAGAGTGTTGACAAGGCCGCTGCCCGCCGGTGGGTTTTGGCGAGTCAACACATTCCGGCACGCCCGGTGGGACAATCGTCTACATCAACCACATCGCCATCTACATCCGAGATGGCGGACGGCACGCCGGTCACCTACGAGGATCCGCTCGACGACCTCAAGAAGCAATACAACGAGATCAAGGCTACCCTCGAAGCCGACCTCATCGGCTCTTTTCGGAGAACCCGTTCCGGTGGCATCGGATGGAAGGGGTTCTCACCGAAGGTGCACTCGATGGGATAGACCTCTCTTCCCCGTCGGAGGAACGCACCGAGGGTCTGCGGGCAGAGATCAACTACCCGGTGGGTCACTCGCTACACCGCCACTCGAGAACTTGGTCAACGTGCCTGGAGCGTGTCGCCTGCGCGTGATCCGAGAGATCATGAGCCACCGGCACTCGCCGTCGGGACCAGCTCTCGGGACTCATCAAGGAGAGTTGCCTTTCCGAGTCCCGTCCACCGCCGCCGTTTGCGTTGGCGGCACCAGCTGAAGTGCCGACTACACCGGCATTCCTCGTCTACGGAATTGGTGGCGACCCCGGTGACTACCGGTTCTTAATGGAGGCGCCTAAGGAGATCCCTCATGGATACGCGTGCATGTATGTGCCGGATTGTGGTGACCGGGCACTCACAAACCAGGCAACGAGCATCGGGGACTCCGGCGAAGACCGGAGGAACGTCGGCGACAGAGCGGATGTGGTTAACTAAATACGCCACGCCGACGAAACCTCCGAGCCCGGCTCCCGCAGGCTGGCTCGGAGCTGGAAAAGCAAACATGGCAGGCCAAGTACGCCACCCCGGCGAATCTTCGAGTGCAACTCCTTCGGCCGAGCACAGCGGATCGGATCGGCACTATACCGAGAGACCAGTTCGGCATAATACCGAAAAGAAGGGCGGTCGGCTATTCCAAGCCGTACCCCGACGATTACGAGATGATCCCGCTGCCACCTAAATATCGGCTCCCCGACTTCTCCAAATTCGGTGGATCAGATGGCTCCGGCTCCATCGAGCACGTCGGCCCGATATTTGGCTCAACTAGGACCGGCTTCGGTGTCGGATCAGCCTACGCGTGAGGCTCTTTTCACAGTCCCTCACGGGATCGGCTTTTGGATGGTACACCTCGCCGCCGACAAACTCCATCCGAGCCTTGGAAGCAATTGGAAGAGCAGTTCCATATGCAATACCATTCGAAGCTTCCGAGTCCGGCATTGCCGATCTAGCACAACTACGTCGAAGCGCGGAGAAACGGTGACGTAATACATCCGGCGCTTCAGGAATCTTAGGAACCGATGTTATTCGGTTCGTATAACCGAAAAGGAAGCGATCGAGTTGGCGTAGCAGGGCCTTGCAACACAGCTCAAGGACATGGCCTCCCAAGCAGATTATCCCTCGCCGGCGCACATGGTTCGAAACTATCGGCATATGAACAGCCGCCACCCCGACCTCGTACCAAGACAAGTTCAAGCGTGCGTAGTTATGGTCGATACGAGAGGAGGATGAAGTGCCCGCGGGAGGCCAAGAGATAGCAGTGGCTGAGTGGACTCAGGGGGGAACCCCTGTGGCCCGCAAATGGGTAAAGCCACCAGGGCCGCCCAGGGGATTTGATTTTGACGTGACCAAGACTGAACAAATCTTCAACCTCCTGCTCAAGGAGAAACAGTTGACGGTTCCTGAAGGTCTCAAGTTCCCCACGGCGACAGAGCTAAACGGAAAGCCGTACTGCAAATTCCACAACTCGCTTTCCCATGCCACCAACGACTGCCGGGTGGCGTCGGCACATCCAAGCGGCGATAGAGAAGGGGCGGCTGATTTTCAACCGATACGCCATGAAGGTCGACACCCAACCCTTCCCCGCCGTTAACATGGTGGAAATCACCTACCTCGAAGGTTGCCGGCCAGGTCCCTCGTTCAGCATCAACATGGTAGGACCTGGAAACCACTCTGGCAAAGATGGAGATGAGGGCAGCTGCTCTCACAGCAAGGATACAGAAGAGGCCGCTCCACGCGATCGGCTCCGTCATGATGGCAAGCACTATGTCACCGAGGGAGAGGTGAAGAATATAAGATATCAGCGACCCCTCTCCGATCACCTCCTCAACAAATATGTGAGTCAGTATGACCAACGCCGACGGCCCAATTACGATGATAGAGGAGATCGTTTGGCTAGAGAAGCCAGAAGACATCGTCGGCAGAATCACGATGAGGAGGAGCACGAGCGCTGTGCCACGGAAGCATCCGAGGAGCAAGATGACAACACCGGACATCGGGACTGCCCTTCTTCGTACACTCGCTGGGATTCAGGAATGAGCCGATTGCCCACAATCGGCAATTGCCCGTAATGCAATCGAAAAAGAAGGAGGCAGCCAACGTGTCCGTGTTCGAGCGCTTAGGGCCTCTCCCGCCACAAAGCAAACGCGCCGAGTCACCTCGTTGGGCAGATTTTGAAGATTCGAAGACGAGGGAGAAGTGGAAGAAGACAGGTACCACCGGCCAAGGTGGTGCCCCGACGGACTCAGCCGTTCCCGAAGCGCAGGGTTCGGCGATTGCGCGGCCCGGAGGAAGCCGAAAGGTTGTACTCGCATACGCTAAGAAAGGCACGGCCTGATCCGGCCGCAAAGGTTCAGCGAACCCTGGATGAAGAGGGTCGTCCACGGAAAATGGAGTGGCGCCCTAAACGGAGGAAAGCCGATGATGAGACATCGGCTGGCACAAACATGGTACTCGTCTTGCCGACGGAGCGTAGCGCTCCACGACTCTACGGAGCACACAAGGTGGACGACGACAGGCGCATCAAGTCGGAGGTTGGGTTGGTTTCATCCAGGCTCGACCAAGTAGCAAGATCAAACCAATGGGCAAACCAGGAGAGGCTGATCCTTGTGATCGGCCCCAAAAAATTACGAGAGGGAACTTACAAAACCTTCAACGAACAAGCAACGTGGAGGCCGATTCCAAGCAATCGGCCAAAATTATCCTCACCTACCTTTCTACCCGGGTTCAACATGTTATCCAACGAGCCGATACCATCAATTTTCTTGACGAGAATCGGCTCGGGGGGGCACCTGGGTATATGAAAATGCGAGGATATGCAACGAAGCATCTCATCTTTTGTTGATGGGTATTGGAATATGGGGGCCGATGTACAGAGTCGGCCGTAAAAAAAATGAAAATTCGAAAATTTTCGAACACGGCCCGATGCAGCAGGCATCGACTTAAGGACATGAAAGCCGATGCATGGCCATCGACTCAAGGGAGATTTCTTCAAGGACAATGTCGGGAGCAGCTCGGGCGCGCGGATCAGATCAATGATCGGATTAATGTCGTGGAGCCTATCCGGCCGGCGAGAACTGAAGAAACTCGGGGGGCAGCTCACCTGAGGGCTCTCCGTTTTTTGGGAAGCCGATGTATATTTAAATCGGCTAGCTCGGCATAAGGAGCTCCCTCAGACATGATCAAGCCTAGGTCCATACAGCTTTGCTTTATCTTGGCTGAGACTCGGGGGGCAACAAGCCTGGAAGATGCCTTGTTTTTGAGAGCCGATTAGGGTCACCTCGGCTGCGGCTGCATCATGGTCGTCTCAGGCAGGAACTGGGAAGGAAAAGCCGACGCCTAGTACAGGGCTTGGACCGTGGCTCGTTGCTGCAAGAAAGGAAAGAAGTCCGACGCGTTGCTCTGTCGGTCTTAGCATGGCAAACGGAGGGAATGAAATTGGAGCGATTAAAGGATAAATGGAAAGAACAATTTCATTAATTCCAAGGAGCGGCTTTACAAGAAAGAGCCGATGGCTCTCAAAAGAGGGATCCGGTGCCTAGTGCACTGCTACTACTAGTCCTATACTACTAGTCGTCGTCGTCCTCGTCATCGCCGCCCGTCGACGTCGTCGGCGCTGCTCCCAGGGAGCTCTTCGTCGCTGCTGCCCCAGCCCTTGGCCGGAGCCTCTTCCTCCTCGTCATTATCATCATCCTCGCTGTCCGCCCAGGAGCGGAAGCGCTTGGTAGGCGGGTACCCGATGGAGGAGGAGGAGTCATCCTCCTCCTCTTCCTCTTCGTCATCATCCTCGTCCTCGCTGTCCGCCCACATGCGGGGCGCTTCTTCGGCGGGAGCTGGGCGGAAGGAGAGGTTTTGGCCTTTGCTCGCTTCTCCTTCTTTTCCTCCTTGTCGGAGGAGAAGGGATTCACCTGCGGGGTGGAGGGCTGTCCTCGGTCTTCTTCTTCGGCGAAGATTGGGGGAAGAGTTTTGAGAAGGAAGAGGAAGAGGAAGACATTGCTACAGGAGGAGGGGGTTTTTTGGTGCCGATAGCTGGGATGGAATAGAGGATATGAGAGAGAGCTAACCAGTCGGCGCGGTTAAATAATGATAAATCTGGCAAAGGATTAATGCCATTATAACTTCCAAGGGATCGATGCTAAAGCTGTCAGGATTTTTAGAGAAGCTGAGAAGACAGGGCATAATGATGACGGATGCTGTAACGGCTACGCTCTCGCTACGACATGACCCTTCGAAGGGAAAGCATAATGATTTTGGAAATGTTATTTCCAAAACCGAGGGGGCATGTGTTATCACCAGATTTTGGCTAAATCAGGAGGTGGGCCGCGATCAAAGATGGGCTTGGGAGATTACATATGGAAGAACTATGAAGCGGCCTCGCACGGAGAATTTGGGCTAGTTAGCCCGTGTATCTTAATATAATAGATTGTATATCGGTTTAGAAGTTAGATTTTATCTCGTGCACGGTTTAGTGCACGCCCACATTAGAAAGTCCGCTGGACTATAAATATGTACCTAGGGTTTATGGAATAAACAACAACTCACGTTCAACCCCAAAAACAAACCAATCTCGGCGCATCGCCAACCCCTTCACCTCGAGGGTTTCTATCAGGTAAGCGACATGCTGCCTAGATCGCATCTTGCGATCTAGGCAGCACAAGCCCCACGTTGTTCATGCGTTGCTCGTATCGAAGCGCTTTTGATGGCGAGCAACGTAGTTATCTTTAGATGTGTTAGGGTTAGCATTGTTCTTCGTTTAAGCATGCTTACGTAGTGCAACCCTTGCATATCTAGCCGTCCTCACGCCTATCTCGGGTGTGGGGCGGCACCCGCTTGATCATTATTTAGTAGATCTGATCCGTTACGATTGCTCCTTGTTCTACAAGGATTAGTTTAATATCCGCAATAGTTTGGCCTTACAATGGGGGGAGGATCCAGTGGCACGTAGGGTGGCGTTCGCAAGTCCTAAACGGGATGTTCCTAGGATCAACTTCATGTTGGTTTTCCGGCCTTGTTTAGGATCGGCTTACGAGCACCGTGCGTGGCCGCAAGGCCCAACCCGGAGTAGGATGATCCGGTTATGTGGTGAAAACCCTAAATCGTCGTAGATCTCATTAGCTTCATCTTGATCAAGCAGGACCACCAAGTATTCGTGCACCCCGTACGGATCATGGGTGGATCGGCTCTTTGAGCCGATTCACGGGATAACTCGGGAGCCGATCGAGGCTCGTATTTAACGTTTACATGTATGCCCTGCAGGAAACTAAGCGAGGCAACCTCATCACCTTCCCGACCAGGTATAGGTCGGGTGGCACGCCCTTGCACTTCGCAACGCCGCGTGTGACCAGAAGAGCATTGCGGGCCGTCGCTCGGAGGGGTCTCAGCCAGCCGCAGCTCTAGGCTCCCCCCGGCTCTACAGTGTTGACAAGGCCGCTGCCCGCCGGTGGGTTTTGGCAGTCAACACGTACGGAAGATTCCACTTCCGCGTCGAGAAAGAGGGAGCGTATCGTCTCGAAATTCCGATCTCGTCGGGATTGTCGGCGGTCGATTCCAATTTTTCGAACTCAACATCGTCAATCGAGTCAGGCGAAGAGGAGACTTCATCGCCACACTTCATCAGCACCAGGGCAAGCGAAAAGCTCCCCAAGATCTTCAGCGACATGTCCTTCAAGTCATCCGCGGACTCCTATATAAGCGATGACTCGAGCAGTGTCGACAGCTTTAACTTCATCGACAAATCCACCACAGTGGGCAAGGTCTTCACCAATCTTTATGATGGTGTCACCAAACATAGCACAGATCTGAATACAAAATATCATCAGATTTATGCCATCGGAGAGCCAAGCCGTGATCAGGAGGAAGCATCTGAGGCTTTCGACGATTTGGGAAATCCATACGTCGATCCCTCTAATTTACGACAAGGTCTAGGCAATAAATATGTCGGACCTGAGCCTCGTGATAGAGTTCAACTCCCGCAAGCAGCATGGGTTAGAGCCGCAAGAGCTATGGACGGCTCAGAACCAATGGCCACAACAGCCACGCCAGAAGAGTTGCAAGCATATCAATATAGGCTCGCACGAGCTGCAAGGGAGTTGGAAAAACAGACAGCTGCTCTGAACAGGAGAAAAGAGGCAGCCTCCGCGTCAAGCAGGCGAAGAGCAGAGTTAAGTCGACAATCTGGAACTTCAGGAGATAGCCACAGGAAAGCTCGGAACAGAGCAAGATCAAGACTGCAAAACATACCTGAAGGAGAAAGAGAGCACTTGGTTCAAAACCTCGACATGTCTTTTATGTCGATAGACACAAGAGGGAACATCATCCCCAAGACACCAGAAGCTGGGTATATGGCGACACAGGCCTTTATCCTTGCGTCCAGGCCACCTCCAGGAGATCCAAGGGAGGCACTGTACAACATGGCAATGGCAGGAGTCGGAGCCATGGGAACGGCGTTCGCATCAACACCTCCCGAAGGAACAGCAAGGAAAAATAGTCCACGACCTGCGGCAGCAGCAGCAGCTCCTGAAGGAACAAGTGGAGCCAGAGACACAGCAGCACAAGCAAGGGTGGACAGAGCACGACAAAGTAGAAGGGAACATCGGCCTTCCCCAGAACTAAACGACGAGGACATGTGCGGTTTGCCATGCTTCACAAGGAGAGTCCGAAAAACTCGAGTCCCTTCGGGATTCAAGTTGCCCGATAGTTTCAAGAAATTCGACGGCATGCAAGATCCAGAGGATTGGTTAGTCGATTACCTAGAGACAGTGAAGCTCACAGGAGGGACCAGAGCAACAGCCATGCAAAGTATTCATATACACCTGAGTGGAGCCGCGCGATCCTGGATAAAGAAACTTCCTCCAGGATCTATCGACAGCTGGGACAGTTTTGAGGACGTATTCGTCAAGAACTTCCGGTCCACTCCGCAAAAACCTGCATCGCTAGAGGAATTGAGGTCGTGTCGACAAAAACCAGACGAACCAATGAGAAAATATATCCAAAGATGGAATATCATTAAAAACTCGGCAGAGAATATATCTGACGAGAGAGCAATAGATGCGTTTGTCGCAGGAATCAGGCGAGGAGATTTTGTCGAGGATTTGGGGAGGACCAATCCAAAGACAGTATCTGCATTAATGGAGATAGCAAACAGATGGGCAGATGGAGAAGATGCCGTTCACAACAAACGGCATAGGTCACCAGAGGAGGACCGCGGCCGAAATTATCAAAGTAGGCGACGATTTCCTCGGCAGTACTCGAGTTATGATGCTCCTGGGCAAATTTCGGCTGGCTTCCGAGCAAGCGCCGAAGGAAACAACAGAGATGACTACCAGAGGAGCAACGAGCAGCGAGGTGACAATAGAGATGATTCTCGAAACAACAGGCAAAATACCGGGTCAAGGTTCCAAAGACCTTTTGTGTCCCCTAAAGAGATGGTGAACGGACCGTGTCAGATGCATTTTTATCTCGACAATAATGGAAAAAGACAGTCAGGACACTTGCAAAAGGATTGCCAAAATTTCCAGGCAATGTTAAGGTGGGCAGGGCATGCTAATGCTCAGGCAGCGCACAAAAATCCTCAAGGACCCAGGAGTGAGATTCACTTGCCACCTCTTCCCGCGATTACGGACGAAAATCGACATCAGCTCAGAATAGCGGCAGCACCTGCTCCACCGCCTTATGTTGATCCCAACTCTAATGGAGCGGTCTTGATGATTCAGAAAGGCAGGCCATCCAATAGAGCTCAGAAAGTAATCTCGCGACAGGTGTTTATGGCAGAGAAAATGCCTCCACCGACAGTCGAGTACCTTAACTGGTCAGGGCAAGATATTGGCTTCACAATAGCTGATCATCCACAGCAAGTTCCTCGACCAGGGCAGTCAGCACTTATCTTACCAGCAGTAATTGCATGATTTGATGTATCTCGAGTGTTCATAGATGGCGGCAGCAGTTTAAACCTTATGTATGCGGATACACTAAGGAAGATGAACATATCCCTAGCAAACCTGAAACCAACCGACGCGCGATTCCATGGTATCACACCGGAAAAGCCAAGTTATCCGCTGGGGAAGATTAATCTCGATGTTCAGTTCGGGACCCGAGAAAACTACATGATAGAGAAGCTGGAGTTCGAAGTCGTGGATTTCCCGTCACAGTATCACGCCTTGTTGGGACGGCCAGCATATGCTAGGTTTATGGCAGTACCACATTATACATACTTGTTGTGGAGGTTACCTGGACCTAAGGGACCAATTACAGTCAAAGGAAGCTTCGCACTAGCCGACAAATGTGACAAGGATTTTCATCGACTATCAGAAACTTTCGGGATGCAAGCGGAATACATGGAGTCAAGGCTTACGACTGATTATGATGTGCTACCAGATGTGGGGAGGCCTAATAAAGAGCCAACCTTTAATACTGCAAAGGATTCCAAGGAGGTGCAGATTCACCCGACAGATCCAAAGAAGACGACGTCCATTGCGGCAAACATGGACCTCGCATAGGAAAGCGCGCTCGTCGAGTTCCTCCGTGAGCACTGGAAAATCTTCGCATGGTGTCCAGCTGACATGCCAGGAGTACCCGGGGAATTTGCCGAGCACCACCTAAACTTGGATCCATTAGCGATACCAATCAAACAACCTTTGCGGCGTTTTCGGAGCCAAACCGCAAAGCTATCGTCGTCAGAAATCAATCGACTAAGAGAAGCTGGTTTTATCAAGGAGCTGCATACAAAGGCCACATGGGTAGCAAATCCAGTGTTGGTGCCGAAGAAACACACTAAAGTCCTTCGCATGTGCGTCGATTTTACGTGTCTCAATAAACATTGTCCAAAGGATCACTTTCCCCTCCCAAGGATCGATCAAATTATCGACTCCACGGCAGGGTGCGAACGTCTTTCCTTCCTGGATGCATATTCTGGTTATAACCAGATCAGATTAAAAGAAGAAGATGAGGTCAAAACAGCGTTCATCACACCTTATGGCGTGTTTTGTTATAGAACAATGCCTTTTGGTTTGAAAAACGCGGGAGCAACATACCAAAGGATGATGCAGAAGTGTTTGGCGACACAAATTGGGAAAAACGTACAAGTGTACATCGACGATGTTGTCATAACATCAAAAAAGGGGACGACGCTAATCGAGGATCTAAAGGAAACCTTCGACAACCTCGACAAGTTCTGTCTCAAATTGAACCCAACGAAGTGTTCCTTTGGCGTCCCTACATGAGAACTTCTTGGTTTTCTTGTTTCAGCAAGAGGAATTGAAGCAAATCCCGAAAAAATCCAAGCTATCGTAACAATGAGGAAGCCAACAAAGTTGAAGGAAATACAGCAGCTAACTGGGCGAGTCGCAGCTTTAAGCAGATTCGTCGCCAGACTGGGAGAAAAAGCGTTACCGTTTTACGCTCTAATCAAGCAAGGAGAGAAATTCCAATGGAATGAAGAGGCTGTTATCACCAGAATTTGACCGAGTCAGAGGTGGGCCGCGATCAAGATGGGTTTGAAGATTATATACAGAAGAAATACGTGAATCGGCCTTATATACAAAGTTTGGGCTAGTTTGCCCTTGTATCTGTAACATCCAACGTTCAACACAAAATCGATCTACGCGAAATTTCCTATTCGAATTCAACAGCCTACGGCCGTTTGGACAAAAAATGGATTCGTCAAATTCAAAACATAAACAGGACTTTTTTCAGGTTTTAGATTTTGGGCAAAAAATAGAAAAAAAATAGCAGTGGCGCACCCATGCTTTGGTGCGCCACTGCTAAGCTTCCCGCCCATGAATTTCAAAATGGGGGGAGCCGGCCACTTAACCCCCTCCTCCCTCCTCCCTCCTCCTCCACACATTCTCCTCTCCTCCTTCTGCTCTCCTCCTCTCCTCTCCTCCTTCACTCCGGCGACCTCCTCCTCTCCTCTCCTCCTTCACTCCGACGACCTCTTCCTCTCCTCTCCTCCTTCACTCCGGCGACCTCCTTCTCTCCTCTCCTCCTTCACTCCGGCGACCTCCTCCTCTCCTCTCCTCCTTTCACTCCGGCGACCTCCTCCTCTCCTCTCCTCCTTTCACTCCGGCGACCTCCTCCTCTCCTCTCCTCCTTTCACTCCGACGACCCTCCGGCGACCCTCTAGCCTCCATTACCCCTGGCATTCATCCTCTTGTTCATCCTCTCCTACATCTCCTCACCTCTCTTCACCTCTCCTACGTCCCCCATCCATCATCACCGGCGGCTAGGCTAAGAAAAATGAGAATGAACATTGCACAAATAATTCTAGCAACAAGAACGAGAAAAAATAACGAGCCAAAAAATTCGAAAAAAATGTGCCAGATCCAGATCCAGATCCCGATCCAGATCCAGATCTAGAAATTTCAAAATTTTGTAGTGGCGCACCTTTTTTCTATCCAGTGGCGCACCTCAGACGTTTAGGAGTGGCGCACCATGAAGCTAGTAGTGGCGCACTACCTGGTGCGCCACTGCTAAGCCAAATAGCAATGGCGCACCACTAGTGCGCCACTACTAAAAGTTAGCAGTGGCGTGATAGTAGTGGCGCACCACTAGTGCGCCACTGATGGGTAAAAGTGGTGCGCCACTGATTGCCTTTTTTCTAGTAGTGAACTAGAGGACGATGATGAAGAAGACAAGTATCATCGGCCAAGGTGGTGCCCTGATGGGCTCAGCCGTTCCCAGAAGCGAAGGGTTCAGCGTCTACGTGGGTTGGAGGAAGCTGAAAGGTTATACCTGCACACGTTGAGGAAGGCACGGCCTGATCTGGCCGCCAAAATTCAGCGAACCCTGGACGAAGAAGGTCGGCCACAAAGGAAAGAGTGGCGCCCCAGACAAAATAAAGCCGATGATGAGACATCGGCTGGCACAAACATGGTCTCCATCCTTCCAACGGAGTTTAGTGCTCCAGGATTGGACGACTGCGAGCGCATCGACGTGACAAAGGACGGGGCTAGGTTGGTTTCACCCACCGGCCTGACCGTGTAACAAAAACAGCGTCTACGGACAAACGTGGCGATGCCGATCCGGGAGATCGGCCCCAAGGATTTATGAAGGAACATTACAAAACCTTCATTGAGCAATTCAACGTGGAGGCCGATTCCAGCAATCGGCCAAAATTATCCTCACTGTACATTCTACCTAGGGTCAACATTCGATCCAACAGGGAATACCTGAAGAGCCGATACCATCAAATCCCTTGAAAGAATCGGCTCGGGGGGCACCCAGGTGGATAAAACACGAGGATATGCAGTAGAAGCGTCTTACAAATGCCCAGCAGCCCAAGATATCCTTTGATGATGGGTATTGAAGTATGGGGGCCGATACATAAATCGGCCGTAAAAAATTCAAATTTTTTTAAGCACAGCCGATGCGCAGACATCGACTTAAGGATAGAAAGCCGATGCATTGCCGTCGACTCAAGGGATACAACTGTTATAAGTAGAGACTCAATGGAGTAGGAAGTGGGTCACGAAGAAAAAACTCTACTGGAAGAACTCCTCAATGGAATGCCTTCTTGCAAGTACTCGAGTCCGCAATATCAGCTGGGGCGGTTTGAGGGATCATGACCCTGACCAATGCCAAGAGCAGCCTGGACGTGCAGATCAGGTTAAGGATGGATTGCATCAGATCCGTCAAAGGAAAGGACCCGATCTGACCTGCAAGGCGCAAGAAGTGGACTGAAGAAGCTCGGGGGGCAGCTCGCCCTGAAGATTTTCTGCTCTGAGGAGTCGATTTTGTTGGAATCGGCTGGCTCCGCATTATGACTTGAAGGCCAATGGTGGCACATTTGGCTGACTCACCACTTTTCTCGCCTTAAGTGAGGCTTGGGGGGCAGCTTGCCCTGGAGGACCCTTTGCTATAGGAAGCCGATTTGGTTGAAATCGGCTGGCTCCACATCTCGGCTTTGAGGAATAGTTGCTGCGGGAAAACGGAGCGAGGAGCCTCGTCCCGTGAAGTATCGCCTCCGGCCTCTGGATTGATTCAGCAATGGTCCTAGAGCTCTTCCGAAGACAAAGGTGGCCGTTAATAATACGCTCAGTGACTGCGGGTTCACAGGATACCATTTGAGGAGATGGCTGAATTGGCCTATCTCGGAGTTTATCATAAGAGGTCGATGCTTTGCCATCGGTTCATTGAGCGTTGATCCAACTAGCAATCGGCGGAATCAGTACGAAGGGAAATCGGCAAAATCAAGTTAAGGAAAAGTCTTCTTCATTAATATGAGAGGATTTTTATAATGAAGAGCCGATTGCTCAAAGCAAGGAAGAGCAAAAGAAAGAGCCGATTGCTCCGGGACTACTAATCCTACATAACTAATCCTCGCTAGCATCGTCGTCGGCGTCGCCGTCGCGGCGCCATTGCCGGAGAATTCCTCGCCGCTGCTGCCCCAGCCGTCGGCCGGAGCTTCCTCTTCCTCGTCATCATCATCATCCTCGCTGTCCGCCCAAGCGCGGAAGCGCTTCGTCGGCGGGTACCCAGCGGAAGAGGAGGAATCATCCTCCTCCTCCTCCTCTTCTCCTTCCTCGTCATCATCCTCGTCCTCGCTGTCCGCCCACATGCGGGAGCGCTTCTTCGGCGGGAGCTTGGCGGAGGGGAGGCCCCTGTCTTCTCTACTTCTCCTTCTTTCTCCTCCTTGTCGGAGGAGATGGGGTTCGCCCCGGAGTAGAGGTCGTCTTCATTCTTGCTCTTCGGCGAGGATTGGAGGGGCAAGCCTGAGGGGGAAGAGGAAGAGGAAGACATTGCTACAGAGGGAGAGGGTTTTTTGGCGCTGGTGGACAGAACAGAGCAAGGGGATGGAGTGGCGAACCGTTCGGCACAGATAAATAAAGTGGGTGTAGTGGAGGTTTAATGCTATGACAGTTCTCGAGGACGTTATGCCGAAATTATCAATTCGTGCAGAGAAGCCCAGGAGGCGAGGCGAAATGATGGAAGATTCTGCGGCAGTTCTGCTCTGCCACGACATGACCCGACGGAAGAAAAGCGTAATGATTTTGGAAATGTCATTTCCAAAACCAGGGGGGCATGTGTTATCACCAGAATTTGACCGAGCCAGAGGTGGGCCGCGATCAAGATGGGCTTGAAGGTATATACATAGAAGAAATACATGAATCGGCCTTGTGTACCAAGTTTGGGCTAATTGCCCTTGTATCTGTAACATAGTAGGTTACGTGTCGGTTAGTTAGAGTTTGCCTCGTGCACGGTTGGGATTATTCCCACGTTAGAAAGTCCCCCGGACTATAAAGATGTATCTAGGGTTTATGGAATAAACAACAACCAACGTTCAACACAACCAATCTCGGCGCATCGCCAACTCCTTCGTCTCGAGGGTTTCTTCCGGTAAGCACCATGCTGCCTAGATCGCATCTTGCGATCTAGGCAGCACAAGCTTATTACGTTGTTCATGCGTTGCTCGTGCTGAAGCCTTTTTGATGGCGAGCAACGTAGTTATCTTAGATGTGTTAGGGTTAGCATTGTTCTTCGTATCATATGCCGTCGTAGTGCAACCCTTATACATCTAGCCGCCCTTACACCTATCTTAGGTGTAGGGGCGGCACCCCGCTTGATCATTGTTTAGTAGATCCGATCCGTTACGGTTGCTCCTTGTTCTTCAAGGATTAGTTTAATATCCGCAATAGTTAGGCCTTACAAAGGGTTGGAGGATCCAGCGGCGTGTAGGGTGTAGTTTGCTAGCCCTAGACAGGATGTTCCGGGGATCAACCTCGTGTTGGTTTTTAGGCCCTGTCTAGGATCGGCTTACGATCACCGTACGCGAGCGCGAGGCCCAATCGTGAGTTGGATGATCCGATTATGCGGTGAAAACCCTAAATCGTCGTAGATCGCTTTAGCTTTATCTTGATCAAGCAGGACCACCATATATTCGTACACCTCGTACGAATCATGGGTGGATCGGCTCGTTGAGCCGATTCACAGGACAACCTGAGAGCCGATCGAGGCTCGTATTTAACGTTTACGTGTATGCCATGCAGGAAACTAAGCGAGGCATCATCCAACATCTTCCTGACCAGGTATAGGTCAGGTGGCACGCCCTTGCGACAGCATCGGACGTGTGACCAGAAGGCTTTGCGGGCCGTCGCTCTGAGGGACTGGGGCCAGCCGCAGCCCTGAGTTGTTCCCGGCTCTACGGTGTTGCCAGTCGCTGCCCGCCGGTGGGTTTTTGACCGCAACACGAGTTCACCGGCATACGCCGTCGACATGGCGGAAGATATGTACCCTGGGAGGTGCCAGCCAGGACACTTGTTCAACATCAACATGGTGGAACTTGGGCACCGCCCTGGTAAGGGTAGTGACGAGGGCAGCTGCTCTCATAGCAAGGATAAAGAGGGAGCTGGTCCACGCAATCGGCCCCGACACTGCCACAAGATCCTAGTGATGATCAAGATGGAGGCCGATTCCAGCGATCGGACCGTATTATCCGCACCACCGGCTCTCCCAGTATTTGGCATCGACCTCACAGGTGACGAAAAGCTAGGGTATGGGTTCACCTCGGCTGATGAGCTAGAGGAAGTCGACATCGGCCTCGGGGATAAGCCGCGACCAACTTTTATCGGCAAGAAGTTAGATCCACGGCTCGGGAGTCGGATGATTGCTCTGTTGAAAGAATACCCAGATTGCTTTGCATGGGACTACACAGAGATGCCTGGGTTAGACAGGAGCATCATTGAACATCGGCTCCCCCTTAAGAAAGGATTTCGGCCGTTCCAACAACGAGCACGTCAGATGAAGGCCGAAATCCTGGAAGAGGTCAAGAAAGAGATCGAGAAGATGTTGGCCGCCGGGTTCATCAGGCCATGCAGGTATGCTGAATGGATCTCCAGTATCGTTCCTGTAGAAAAGAAGGACGGCCGGTGGCGTGTGGCCATCGATTTCCGAGATCTTAACAGAGCCACTCCAAAAGATGAGTATCCGATGCCCGTGGCGAAGACATTGATCAATGCAGCTGCTGGCCACAAGGTTTTAAGCTTCATGGATGGCAACGCCGGCTATAACCAGATCTTCATGGCTCCGAGAAGATATACACAAGACCGCATTCGGAGTACCAGGGCGGTAGGCTTGTTTGAATATGTGGTCATGACCTTTGGGTTGAAGAATGCTGGCGCAACGTATCAAAGAGCCATGAATTATATATTTCACGATCCGATCGGCAAGTTGGTGGAAATCTACATCGATGACGTGGTAGTCAAGTCTGTCTCTATGGAGGGACACTTGGGAGATTTGCGACGCGTCCTAGACCGAACTCGGAAGTTCGGATCGAGAATGAATCCAAAGAAGTGTGCCTTTGGTGTGACGGCCGGTCAGTTCCTAGGATTTTTGGTTCATGAACGAGGAATTGAGATCGGCCTGAAAAGTCAGGAGGCAGTGCGTACCATGCAGCCGCCCACCACGAAGAAGGAACTCCAACGTTTTATCGACAAGATCAACTTCGTCCGCCAATTCATCTCTAACCTGTCAGGACGGATCGAGCCGTTCATGGCGTTGGTGAAGATTAAATCTGATGACGAGTTTCGCTGGGGGGCAGAACAGCAGCAGGCGTTTGACGAGATTAAGCGGTATCTGACAACGCCGCCTGTGCTAGTCCCACCCCAGCAAGACAGGCCGTTCTATATCTACTTGTCAGTAGCTGACACGTCCATCGCTTCGGTGGTGGTGCAACTTTATGAGGGTGTTGAAAAGGTCCTCTTCTACCTCAGCAGAAGGATGTTGGACGCGGAAACAAGGTATCCTGAGGTCGAGAAGCTTTGTCTTTGCCTGTTCTTCACCTGCACCAAGCTCCACCACATCCTTTTGACGGCGAAATCATCGTCATCCGCAAGTCGGACGTTGTCAAGCACATGCTGTCGGCCCTCGTGTTGAAAGGCCGGCTTGGTAAGTGGATGTTCGCGCCGACGGAGTTCGACCTTCGGTATCAGCCTGCGAAAGCGATCAAGGGGCAAGCGTTGGCCGATCTTATAGCTGAGCGGATTAACACTAATATAGCGGCACTATCTGTACGTGCGTGGGCTATGTTCTTCGATGGATCGGCTTGTGACGATGGGTGTGGCATCGGCATTCTGCTCGTGTCGCCTCGGGGGGCAACATATTCTTTCGCCATCAGGCTAGCTACACCTTGCACCAACAATGTTGCTGAATATGAGCCAGTACGCAAGGGGATGGAGTTGCTACTGGAAGCCGGGGCAGAGGCAGTAGAGCTTTTTGGAGACTCCAAGTTGGTCATTAACCAGCTCACGGATGAATATAAGTGCGAGAGTGAATCGCTTTTCCCATATTGGATGGAATGCCGTGAGTTGATGACACAGTTTCGGTACATCAACTTTAATTGGGTCCCAAGATCCCAAAACACCGAGGCCAACAATCTCGCACAAATGGCGTCAGGCTACATAGATATACCGACGGGTCAGAAGTTCCGGTACAATTCCTGGAACAAGGATGATTGGAGAGCCGAAATCTTCAATTACTTAAAAGATTCGGCTCGGGGGGCACCTAAACGGATAAGATACAAAGCCATGAAGTATGTCCTCATAGGGGATGACATGTTCTACGGGACGTTGGAAGGGTTGCTACTCAAGTGCTCGGGACCAACCGAGTCTAATCGGCTCTTACATGAGGTGCATGAAGGCGCTCGTGGAACTCATCGATCAGCTCATAAGATGAAGTGGCTAATCAGGCGATCGGGGTTTTATTGGCCCACCATGCTTGAAGATTGCTTCAATTACTACAAGGGGTGCCAAGCGTGCCGGATGTTCGGGAAGATTCGGATGGTACCGAGCATCGGCGACGAACCCTATCATCAAGCCTTGGCCGTTCCGGGGTGGGGCATGGATATGATCGGCAAAATCCATCCGGCGTCGAGT
Organism: Lolium rigidum; assembly: GCF_022539505.1. Lineage (NCBI taxonomy): Eukaryota > Viridiplantae > Streptophyta > Magnoliopsida > Poales > Poaceae > Lolium > Lolium rigidum. The sequence goes on from NC_061510.1 coordinate 150,075,101, forward strand.
AAAAAACATGAATGGATTTTGGTTATCACAGATTACTTCACCAAGTGGGTGGAAGCCGTCCCTATGAAGAAGGTGAAATCGAGAAGATGTGATCAAGTTTGTGAAAGAACACGTGATTCATAGGTTCGGGATTCCCCAAACTATCACGACCGATGGAGGTTCGGTCTTTGTTTCTAAAGAATTCAGGAAGTTCTGCGATGACATGGGGATTAAACCGATCCGATCATCTCCGTACTATGCTCAAGCTAATGGGCAAGCTCAAGCGTCCAATCGAGCTTAATCAAGCCGATCAAGAGAAAGATTGACGAGAACCCTAGGGATTGGCATGAGAAGTTATCAGAAGCGTTATGGGCTTACCGCATGTCGTGCCATGGAGCTATAAAGACTTCGCCGTACCAGCTTGTCTATGGACAGGAAGCCGTATTACCTTGGGAAATTACGAGCTGGATCAAGACGTGTCACGTTTCGAATGATCCGACGAGCGGAAGAATATGCAGCTTTGATGAGTGACACTATTGAGGACGCAACAAAACTTAGGCTTTGGTCGTTGGAGAAGATTAAGGAGAACAAAGCCAGGGTAGCTCGTGCCTACAATAAGAAGGTTAGACCAAATGAGTTTCAAGTTGGTGATCTAGTATGGGAAGCTGTGTTGCCGTTAGGAACCAGGGACAAGGCATATGGCAAATGGTCTCCTAATTGGCACGGTCCGTACAAAGTCGTCCAGGCCTTGAAGGGTAATGCATACATGTTGGAAGAATTGGACGGCGAGAAGTTCCCAGTAGCTGTCAATGGTCAACACCTCAAGAAGTATTTCCCAAGCATGTGGGATGATGGGCAGTAAGGTATGGAGGCCGATTTTAAATCGGCCAGTAAAAAATAAAAAAAAATCACAGCCGATGCGCAGACATCGACTTGAGAAAACATACGGAGATAACAGTATGCAAATACAACCGATGCACAGGCATTGACTTCAGAATAACAAAGCCGATACGCTGATATCGACTCTAGAGGAATAAACTCAAATTAGCAAGTTAATGGAATCGGTTCAGACCAGAAGTCATGATGTGTGAGACGAATCTCCTAATGGGTTGCTGAGGAGTTCAATCTGATGGTGTGGACGAGAATTAAGCCTAGTGAGGCCTGTTGGACCGCGTGGTTAGGCAACAGCTTGGCCTCAGATCGCAATGCGAGCCGATGTCCTGCTATCGGCTCGACTCCATTCGATGATCGGCAAAGTCGACAAGGAAGCGAAATTAATTGAGGAATATTTTCTTCATTAATAGAGGGATTTCTTACAAAGAAAGAGCCGATTTCTCAGGGAAGAAGAGGGCAAAAGCCAACTACTACTACTGATCCCTAATCTAGGGGCCATTGCTGCCCTCGTCGTCGCTGCCTCCGGCGCAGCTGCTGATAGGTTCCTCATCGGAGTTTCCGTAGCCTTCTACGGGAGCCTCATCTTCCTCATCATCGTCATCGCTGTCGTCGTCCCACCAGGTGCGGAGGCGCTTCGCTGGTGGGTAACCTTCAAGGGAGTCGTCGTCGTCCTCCTCCGCTTCTTCCTCGGAGGAGGTGAAATCGTCCCAGGAGAAGCGGTCGTCCTCGCTCTCCGCCTCCTCTTCCCCTTCGACGAGGAATTGAAGGTCGCCCTCTCCATCGGTCAGGGATTTGTCATCCTCAGACCAGATGGAGGAATCATGTTCTTCTTTGTCCCACGTCGTCGGGGCGAGAATGTCGTGCGCCGCCAACGAGCCCCACTCCAGCGTCGGCTCGCGAGATGAGGAAGAGTCAGAGAAGACCGATGAGGCGGAGGAGGAAGAAGAGGAAGACATGGCTATGGGAGATTGGGGGTTTTTTGGGTGCCGATGGCCAGAACAGAGCAAAGGGATGAAGTGGCAAACTGCTCAGGGCGGTTAAATAAAGGGGCTATAGTAGAAATTCAATGCCACAGCAGTTTCCGAGGAGGCGGTGCCCAAAGACAGCGGTCAAATCACGCGGAATAGTTGAGAAGGCAAGGCATCATGATGAAGGATTCTGCGGCGGTTTCTGCTCTGCCACGACATGACCCGACGAAAGAAAGCGTGATGATTTTGGAAATGTCATTTCCAAAACCAGGGGGCATGTGTTATCACCAGAATTTGACCGAGTCAGAGGTGGGCCGCGATCAAGATGGGTTTGAAGATTATATACAGAAGAAATACGTGAATCGGCCTTATATACAAAGTTTGGGCTAGTTTGCCCTTGTATCTGTAACATAGTAGGTTACGTGTCGGTTAGTTAGAGTTTGCCTCGTGCACGGTTGGGATTATTCCCACGTTAGAAAGTCCCCCGGACTATAAAGATGTATCTAGGGTTTATGGAATAAACAACAACCAACGTTCAACACAAATCAATCTCGGCGCATCGCCAACTCCTTCGTCTCGAGGGTTTCTTCCGGTAAGCTGCGATCTAGGCAGCACAAGCTTATTACGTTGTTCATGCGTTGCTCGTGCTGAAGCCTTTTTGATGGCGAGCAACGTAGTTATCTTAGATGTGTTAGGGTTAGCATTGTTCTTCGTATCATATGTTGTCGTAGTGCAACCCTTATACATCTAGCCGCCCTTACACCTATCTTAGGTGTAGGGCGGCACCCCGCTTGATCATTGTTTAGTAGATCCGATCCGTTACGGTTGCTCCTTGTTCTTCAAGGATTAGTTTAATATCCGCAATAGTTAGGCCTTACAAAGGGTTGGAGGATCCAGCGGCGTGTAGGGTGTAGTTTGCTAGCCCTAGACAGGATGTTCCGGGGATCAACCTCGTGTTGGTTTTTAGGCCCTGTCTAGGATCGGCTTACGATCACCGTACGCGAGCGCGAGGCCCAATCGTGAGTAGGATGATCCGATTATGCGGTGAAAACCCTAAATCGTCGTAGATCGCTTTAGCTTTATCTTGATCAAGCGGGACCACCATATATTCGTACACCTCGTACGAATCATGGGTGGATCGGCTCTTTGAGCCGATTCACGGGACAACCCGAGAGCCGATCGAGGCTTGTATTTAACGTTTACGTGTATGCCATGCAGGAAACTAAGCGAGGCATCATCCAACACCTTCCCGACCGGGTATAGGTCAGGTGGCACGCCCTTGCGACGGCATCGGACGTGTGACCATAAGGCTTTGCGGGCCGTCGCTCTGAGGGACCGGGGCCAGCCGCAGCCCTGAGTTGTTCCCGGCTCTACGGTGTTGCCAGTCGCTGCCCGCCGGTGGGTTTCTGACCGCAACAGAGGCAGATCGAGCCTTCGAGAATTTAAAGCGCACAATTTCGACACCACCAATCTTAGTGGCACCAAAAGAGAAGGAACCTCTCCTGCTATACATCACAGCCACACCTCAGGTGGTTAGCACAACGCTAGTCGTTGAAAGAGAGGAAGAAGGAAAACTCCATGGAATGCAAAGGCCGGTATATTTCATCAGTGAAGTTTTATCGCCTTCAAAACAGCGGTACCTGCAGTACCAGAAGTTAGCATATGGAGTAATTACAACAGCAAGAAAATTGCGCCACTATTTTTCGGCACACCCGATAATAGTAGTCAATGAAGCACCTCTATCAAATATACTGAACAATCCAGAAGCTACAGGCGTGTCTCCCTTTGGGGAATAGAACTTTCCCCTCGGGACATCACGTATGAAAAAAGAAAGGCAATCAAGTCGCAAATTTTGCCAGACTTCATTGCAGAGTGGATGGAGTTGCAAAATACAGGACCCCCAGATTTGTCGAGAACGTGGACCATGAACTTCGATGGATCCAAGAGAATAGAAGGAGCTGGTGCAGGGGTGATACTCATATCACCTGAAGGCGACAAATTGAAGTACGTCCTACGGATGACGTTCCCAAACGCATCTAACAATGAAGCAGAATATGAAGCCCATACACGGGATGAAGATGGCGAAAGCTTGCGGCACAACCCGACTAAAAATCTTTGGCGACTCACAATTGGTAGCTCAGCAGGTTATGAACCAATGTGATGCAGTCAATGACAGCATGGTGGCATACAAGGAGGTGTACAACGAGCTTGAGAAACTGTTTGATGGATGCGAAGTAAATCACATTAGCAGGCTGAGCAATGATGAAGCCGACGTTCTTGCAAACATCGGGTCGCAATGCCTCCCAATCCCGCCAGGGGTGTTTTGGGAAGAGATAGCTGAGAGATCCACAAAAACAAAGAAGGCGCAGAAAAAGACGAAGGAGGAGAAAACTTCGGCGCCTATCAAAGAAGTTCCAGATGAAGAAGAGGACCAGGAGCTGGTGATGATGGTAGAAGTCCCATGGATGCAAGCGTACATATCGTATATCCTAAGAAAAGAAACAACCGACGATCCAGTTGAAGCAAGGCGAGTTATTCGACGATCCAAAGCCTTCACAGTGGTCAAAGGGGAGTTATACAAGCGAAGTATTTCGGGCGTGCTGCAAAGGTGCATTACACCCGAAGAAGGAAGAATAATCTTAATGGACGTACACGAGGGAATATGTGGTCACCACGCGAGCAGTCGAGCTATTGCGGCCAAGGTTTTTCGGGCTGGATTTTACTGGTTGACAGCAATTGAGGATGCAAAAGAGATAGTACGAACCTGCGACGCGTGCCAAAGATTCGCCGCAAAACCACATTCCCCAGCAGTAGAGATGATGCCAATACCATTGTCTTGGCCCTTTGCCCAATGGGGACTCGATATGGTAGGCAAATTACACAAGGCTTCGCCAGGAGGATACGAGTCCATGTTGGTTGCTGTCGATAAATTCACCAAGTGGATAGAAGCAAAGCCGATAAATTCACCGGACGCAGCGTCGGCCATAAAATTCGTGAAGGGCATCGTTTTCGGTTTGGAGTACCTCACAGCATCGTCACAGACAATGGCAGTAACTTTACGTCCAAGGAGTTCATGGCATACTGCGCAGAAGTAGGCATCAAATTGCACTTCGCATCAGTTGGGCACCCGCAAACCAACGGCCAAGTCGAGAAAGCCAATGGTATCATTTGCAACGGTATTAAAAAGCGCCTGCTAGGACCGCTTGAAATGGCTCGGCATACTTGGCCAGAAGAATTGCCAAGTGTTTTGTGGAGTATTCGAACAACACCAAATACGGCGACACAAGAAACTCCGTTATTTTTAGTCCACGGAGCTGAGGCAGTACTACCGATCGAAATAGAGCATGACTCCCCAAGAGTCGCAGAGTATGACGAAGAAACTTCAAGAAGAGCTTTGGAGGACGATGTGGATGCACTCGACGAAGCTCGGGATGAAGTACTCTCACGAGTCACCAAGTACCAGCGGGACACTGAAAAACTACCACGGTCGACGGTTGCGGCCAAGATCTTTCCGGGTCGGCGATTTGGTCTTACGGCTCAATCAGCAAAGTACTCGAAAAGCTCGAGTCACCATGGCTGGGCCCTTACGTCGTCATGGAAGTAATCGAAGGAGGAGCGTACGGGATCAAGGACAAGAAGACAGGGGTTCCCGAGAAAAACCCCGGAACGTGGGGCAGCTCGGGCGTTTCTACGCCTAGAGTCGAAATATAGTCCTCCTTTGTAAAAATACAATGTACTGAAACGCCCGCGAGTTTTCAGACGCACTCTTTTCCTTTTCAGGGCACCGAGTGGGGCTGGAAAGGTTTTTAATGAGGCGGGCTCGCGGTGCTGCAATATAATAAAATATAGTGATGAGATACGTATCTTTTCGTCGACATACTCGGGGGCTTACGCCTCGAAGTTACAACATATACACAACATAGATAAATCTAATGTGCAAAAAATATTTCGCCTTGGTATCAAATACCTCGCCAAATAAAAAGAAAGTACAAAATAGCAATCAGCAAAAGAACAAAATACTCGGGGGCTTGTACCCGCAAATATAGTATACTCAATAAAAATTCGGGTGCCTTGGTTTACAACCTCACATACACAATAAAGAGATTTACCACCGAAACACTCGGGGGCTTGAGGAAGAAAAATAGAAATATTTCCTAAGCTTTACAATGTAGTATATGTTTGCAACAATACAGGACACCATTTTAGAGAAAAATCGACAGGTTAAAAGAAAAAGAAAATCAATTCCGGCTCAATATATTATCTATGGTCATTCGTCCAGTATTTGCAGTGCGAGTACTATGTTCAGCATAGCTGCCCCTTTTGAAGAATTCAGAGTCCATCCGAAGAAGTTCATCCATCATATCTTCTGCCACAGGGGTCACATGATCATCAATTTTGCTGACATCCCTCTTCCTCTTCGCCATCTTGGCTAAGCACTTAGTAACAATTTGGCTCATGTCAAACTTGGGATAGCAGATTTTGATCATCATCATAGCAAACCTGGCACCAGCAGATAGTTGAGCTCGTACAAAGTGATGAATACGAGGAGCATCTTGAAACTTCTCCAACAATCCAAGAATAGTGTCGGGTTCCTCGTTCCGAGGAAACATCGTCTTGTAAACCAGAGTCAGTGTCCTAGTGCAGAAATCAAGGAACTCACGAACCTGACAGGCGTGGTCTTGAAACCTAACAATTTGTCGGGTCCGCTCGGGAGTGGCCCAGAATAAAGAGCCATGGTCAAGGGAAAGGTTGACGAGAAGATTTGTCCTCGCATTCACCCTTTCATCTTCAGCAGCAGCGTCGATAAAGGAGCCTAGATTGGCGACAACATAAGAATCTCGAAAAAGGAAATAGCGAGAAAACGGGAATCTCGGTTTGCAAGAGCATACCTGACATATCTGCATCGGCTTCAATCATCAAATCAAGCATAAAATTTTCTCGAGTAGTTGCTTTTTCAGCTTCGAAATAGCAGCTTCCTTGGCGATTATGGCTTCTTTAGCTTGTTGAAGAGCAATCCTTTCCCTTTCGGATGCTTTGCGAGATTGTTCCATCATCGCAAGAGTTTGCTTTTTCATGGACTGAAGTTGTTGGCGAAGTTCTTGCAAATCTTGTGGGGAGTGTTGACTCGAAGAACCTTCGACAAGGTCATCAGCGACAAGTGTTTTCGTCGAGAAGGAGGAAGCAGGAAAAGTATCGGCAAGATGAGGATTCGCGGAGTAGTTATCAAATATCAACTGGAAAAGAAAATTTCAGTATCAATGATCACGCAAAATAGAATTCCATTTGATCTTCGGGACATTTACACAGATATTACACAAGGAGTCTTCAAAAGAATTACTACGACAGTTGTCACCAAAGCTACTGTGGCGACAACTTCAGAAGGAACAGGAAAATGAAAAACGAGAAAAGATAAGGCATTCTACTAGACCTCCGGCTTTGACGAGCTAGGGGCAGGAGTAGGCGTGAATCCAAGATAAGCGAGGATCTTCTTTGTGTTGGGCTTCCCAGCCCTGATCAGTGATCGCCACCTCGTGGTCTCCATCTCCTGGGTGTCGCCAACTTTGGTCCAGTCGATGTTTTGCTGGCTGTCAGCAACCAGGGCGACAGTGCTTTCAACAGCGATCTTCATATTTTCTTGGCGCAACTTCAGTCCAAGATCTTCTGGCGGATTAAAGCACTTGGCAAGGGCAAGAAAAGTCGCGGGTTCCTCTTTCTTCGGGAAGAAGTAGGGGAAGAGCCGCGACAATCCTTTCTTGGCATGATCAATGCCGTCGCGTGCTTCTGTTCCGTGAAACTCAAGGAACGCAAGTGCGTCAAGAAGAGGATCATTGTCGGGATCTTCAAGTTCAAATTCCTGAGATGTTTTACCTATCGAGACAGAAATTTATTGATGAACAAACGAGTAAAGGAAAGCAAGTCCAAAGAATACAACATGGTTCAGGTACTCACCGACAAAGCGACGGTTTTGCGACTTCAGGCGTTTAATAATCGCGTCTTCGCGAGCAGATTGTGCGGTTATATGCTCGCTCAGTGAAGTCTCGGCGTCGTGAAGCCTCTTCTTAAGTTCCTCGACACCAGCAGCGTCAGCTTTGGCCTTGTCAGCCTTTGCCCTAGCCTTACTAGCATCTGATTCGGCCTTCTTACGAGCCTCCTCACTTTGCTCTAATTTTTGAGCAAGTGTGTTGGCACGATCGTTGGCCTCTGCCAGTTTTTCTGCCAAGATAGTTAAATCTAGTTAAAATCGCGACAAGAAAGGAGCGAGAAGGCAAGGGTAAAGAGAAGCAGAAATGCATTACCTTCAGCTTTGCTAGCATAGTTGCGGTACCCAACGAATTGGGCACCGAAGCGGATGAATTCCTTAATCAAAGGCTGTTAAAAGAAAGATAGAGAAAGAAAGCGTCGGTAGGGGAAAAAGTGCGATAGCACAAAATCAAAAAAGCAAAAAGAGAAAACATCGACAACATCAGAAAGCATATAAGGACTTACATCATCCAAAAGAGGAGTCGAGGAGCTACCCAATTGCAAGGTAGGCTCCGTGATTGTTTGAACTCTTGCCCTTTTTGGTGAAGGGACAAGAGGGCTTGCCGGAGGAGTAGGTGCGCCGGTGTTTTGTTGAAGAGGCGAAGATTCTTCTCCTTCAACTGGCACTTCAGAAACAACTAGAGTATCGGATGTACTCGTTCGAGCAGTCGCATCAATAGCTGGCATTTCTTCCTCGTCACCACTACAATTAAATTGTGGCAGAATAAGAAGCAAGATAGACAAAAACTTTCAAGAATAAAAACAGCGAGAGCCAAGGAGTAACTTACGAACTGACGAGGGCGTCAAGGTATGGGTCGAAAGCTGCCTTCCGACGTGAAGGAGCAGCTTCTTCGGCTTTGGAAGTGCCGGAATCTTCGACATCAGTCCTCTTCCTTTTGTTCTTTGGAGAAACAGCAGGAGGAGGAGAGTGTGCCGAGGTGGTACCCTCGGATTCAGCTTCCTTTTCAGAAGATCCCGCGGATTTTCGAGAACTCAGCGGGTTCACTATCAGGGCCAGGAGCATCTTGGTTGTCATCAGCGACAACGGCTCGTTCTTCGACTTCCCCACCTTCAGGAAGGGGAGGAAGAGAGACAATATCTGGATGGTTCTATACAAAGCAAAGAGGGATGTCAATAAAGGAGTTATGCAAAAGATGTCAAACAAAAAATAGAAAGTCGACAAAAGTTACCTTGGGAAGCGCATTGGTGGCGCTGTATGGTTTTACTCGACAAGAAGACGGGATAGGATCTCTTTTGCTGAGGGAGGAAATTTTTCGGACAAGTTTTTCTAAGTCCTTGACCGGTAAATCCACCGACAGGCGATCCACATCATTGTCGCCGGCATACTTCCAGAGGGGATTTTTGCGAGCCTGCAGAGGCTGCACTCTGATTCTAAGGAAATATGCCGTAATCTGGATACCCGACAGCTCTTTGCCGCGGGTGTTTTGCAGCTCGCGGATGCGGGTCATCAATGCCTCCGTCGCCGTTTTTCTTCCTCGGTAGCCTCTGCGTCCCAGGAACGGCGGCGGTAGATTTTCTTGGCACCATCAAAAGGAGGGATGTTGTCTTCAGCACATCCGTGATTCTCCTCATGAATGTATAGCCATTTTTTGCGCCACCCTTGAACTGAGTCAGGGAATTTGACATCGAAGTAATCGACATCAGGGCGAACGCAGATAACAACACCGCTTATGTTATAGGCAACATTGGGAGAGCCATTGCGGCGACAAAAAAAGATACGCTTCCACAACGCCCAGTTAGGCTGGACGCCGAGGAAGGATTCGCAAAGGGTGATGAAGATGGAAATGTGGAGGATAGAGTTGGGTGTAAGGTGATGAAGTTGCAGTCCATAAGCAAAAAGCAACCCCCGAAGAAAAGGGTGAATGGGGGCAGAAAGACCGCGGATGAGATGATCGACGAAACTAACCCGATACTCCATTGGAGGGGTTGGGTAGCTCTCTTCGCTGGGGAAGCACATCGCTTTGGGTTTCTTGCTGATCCCCAGTTTCTTCAGGAGGTTGATGTCTTGGGCGGAGATTTTGGATCTCTCCCACTCAGCGCCCCCCAGATCTGCGGAAGCCATCGTCGATTCTGGCGTGATGTGCCTGGTCAATCTGCGCGGTGGCATCAACAATGGCGCAGTAGTGCAGCTCGAAGAGAAGTTGAGCTCAAGGAACTGTGGGGCGCAAGAGGAGATTTTTGCAGAGGAGAGTAGGGGAGCGGCGCGAGCGAAAGTGCTGGAGGAAGAAGAAGGAGACCTTAAATAGAGGTGCGGCGAAGTGGCGTACCGTTGGATGGAAAAAGTGTGCGGCAGATGATGTACACGTGGAACAGGGGTAAAAAGGTAATTTCGCCCTACAGCCGTTACAGTGCGTGCGCCAGGAAAAGTGGAGGACGTGTGTCCCCCACTTGCACGACGTGTCAATATGATGTATAACTTGGGCCCGCAAGACAGCGAGAGAGAACATCTCGCGATTTCCAGGAACAGTGGTCGTGGCTATCGTCAGCAATGATGTCACTTCAGCAAGAGAAAATTTCGACTCAACAGTTTCATAAAAAGGCGACAACAAAAGATATTGGAGAGCCTTTGATCAATTACAAGTTTTTGATCGATTGCTCGGGGGCTACTTTGGAAAAATGAAAAATTCGAGAAAAGAAAAAATAGAAAAGGTGTGAGCCTATGATCAAATACAAATATTTGCTCATAGCCTCGGGGGCTACTCCCATCGGGAGCGCTGTTCGCGCACCCGAGAGATTAGAAAACTTCGGGAGAAGGTAAAAATATAGCGGCATAAGGCGTGGAGCCTACACCCAAGCACAAGTCCTTGGATGTAGCCTCGGGGGCTACTCCCATCGGGAACGCTGTTCGCGTGCCCGATGGAATTTAAAAAAAAAGAGAAGAAAGATAGAAGAACAAAAGAGTATATTTCGAGTCTTAAGTAACTCTACATATACTCCCATCGGGAGAGCAATATAAGTCATCCGTTGACTCAATAAAATGTGCCATTCCAACAGCCAAATAAGCACTCGACAATATATTCTCAGAACGCCGAAGTTGCGAACAAATTCTGAATGCCGCAAAACTTTGCGAAGGTAAGACCCCGTATCCGTTCTGAGTGGCGTGGCGCCGTCTCTGACGTCGGTTTGCTACTTTTATCCGTATCAACAGATACGAAGAAAAATCCTAACGGACGCGTTAGGTACCCGATAAATATAATCGGGACTCGACGGAATGGTAAGACCTTAAGCGGCACTCGTCGAAGTTTACACCAGTATCCCGAGATCATGTCCAGGGACGTGATCTTGAAGTAGGTTTTTGCGGATTGCCACTAGAGCAGTTAACTAGTACCTGATCAGTCAGATGAACTAGCCCCAACTACCATTATCCCTGTACAATATAGAAATTCATGCGAAGAAATATAGAGAAGTTTAAAGTTTTCGAGTAAATATAAACAGTGGAGATTTTCCCTGACTCTACAATTCAAGCAAAATCTCGGGGGCTACTGACATAGGCATCCCCAATGGGCCGGCCGAAAATAGTACCCGGGGTTTACTGAAGGCCCACGACTCGAAGAATAAGAAGAATCGAAAGCCCAAGTTGATATTAAGGAAAATTAGAATTGTATTAGGAGATGATGTTTGTAATCTTGCGGGATGAGTTGGAAACCCTCCCGGACTCTGTAACTTGTACAATACGAATCCCTCGGCTCCACCTCCTATATAAGGGGGAGTCGAGGGACAAAGAAAGCATCGAATCATTGTCTCTCAAACCCTAGTTTTCATAATCGTCGAGTACTTTTCAGCTGAAACCTTCGAGATCTACTTGCCCTCTACTTCCAACTAAACCCTAGTCTACAACCCGTAGGCATTGACAAGTTAATCCCTTGTCAGCCGGTGAGACAACCCTTACGCCGGTTTGCTGAAGGCAGAAGAAAGATCATTGGAGAAGAGGTAATGATGTCTACGGGAGCTTCTATTCTTGTAGACAGTGTTGGGCCTCCAAGAGCAGAGGTTTGTAGAACAGCAGCAAGTTTCCCTTAAGTGGATCACCCAAGGTTTATCGATCTCAGGGAGGAAGAGGTCAAAGATATCCCTCTCATGCAACCCTGCAACCGCCAAGCAAGAAGTCTCTTGTGTCCCCAACACACCTAATAGGTGCACTAGTTCGGCGAAGAGATAGTGAAATACAGGTGGTATGAATATATATGAGCAGTAGTAACGGCACCAGAAAAGTGCTTTGCTGTCCAGGACTGGTGTGTAGATGATGGTGGTAATATTGCAGGAAGTAAAGATGCAGTAAAACAGTAAACAAACAGCGATAGCAGTATTTAGGAACAAGGCCTAGGGATCATACTTTCACTAGTGGACACTCTCAACATTGATCACATAACAGAATAAATAGATAGATGCTAGACTCTACACCCTCTTGTTGGATGATGAACACCACTAACCGTGTAGGATTACACGAACCCTCAATGCCGGAGTTAACAAGCTCCACAATATTCAATGTTCATATTTAAATAACCTTAGAGTGCATAACGAGATCAACATAACCAAACCAAGTACTAACATAGCATGCACTACTGTCACCTTCACACTACGAAAGGAGGAATAGATCACATCAATACCATCATAGCAATAGTTAACTTCATAATCTACAAGAGATCACAATCATAGCCCACGCCAAGTACTACACGATGCACACACTTGTCACCATTACACCGTGCAGGAGGAATAAACTACTTTAATAACATCACTAGAGTAGCACACGGATAAATTGTGATACAAAACACATTGCAATCATAAAGGGATATAAATAAGCACTTCACTATGCCATTCATAACAGTGAATAAGTATTCTGTGAAATATAGCCTAAGAGACCCACACGGTGCACACACTGTCACCTTTACACACGTGGGACAAGGAGTCTCCGGAGATCACATGAGTAAAATCCACTTGACTAGCACAATGACATCTAGATTACAAGCATCATCATATGAATCTCAATCATGTAAGGCAGCTCATGAGATTATTGTATTGAAGTACATAGGAGAGAGATGAACCACATAGCTACCGGTACAGCCCGAGACTCGATGGAGAACTACTCCCTCCTCATGGGAGACAGCGGCGTTGATGAAGATGGATGTGGTGTCGATGGAGAAGCCTTCGGGGGCACTTCCCCGTCCCGGCAGCGTGCCGGAACAGAGACTCCTGGCCCCCAGATCTTGGCTTCGCGATGGCGGTGGCTGTGGAAGGTTTCTCGTACCGTGGCTTTTCCGTATCGAAGTTTTAGGTCAGGGACCTTTTTATAGGCGAAGAGGCGGAGTCGGAGAGGCGACGAGGCGGTGACACACTAGGGGGCGCGGGCCACCCCTAGGCCGCGCCGCCCTGTCATCTGGGGGCCCAGTGGCCCTCCTGCGCGACTCTCGGGTGTTCCGGAAGCTTCGTGAAAAAATAGGATGCTTGGGCCTTGATTTCGTCCGATTCCGAGAATAATTCCTTACTAGGATTTCCGGAACCAAAAACAGCAGAAACGAGAACCGGCCCTTCGGCATCTCGTCAATAGGTTAGTTCCGGAAAACGCATAATAATGACATAAAGTATGCATAAAACATGTAGATATCATCAATAATGTGGCATGGAATATAAGAAATTATCGATACGTCGGAGACGTATCGGCATCCCCAAGCTTAGTTCCTGCTCGTCCCGAGCAGGTAAACGATAACAAAGATAATTTCTGGAGTGACATGCCATCATAACCTTGATCATACTATTGTAAACATATGTAATGAATGTAGCGATCAAAACAATGGTAATGGCATGAGTAAACAAATGAATCATAAAGCAAAGACTTTTCATGAATAGTACTTAAAGACAAGCATCAATAAGTCTTGCATAAGAGTTAACTCATAAAGCAATAAATTAAAGTAAAGGTATTGAAGCAACACGAAGGAAGATTAAGTTTCAGCGGTTGCTTTCAACTTATAACATGTATATCTCATGGATAATTGTCAACATAGAGTAATATAACAAGTGCAATATGCAAGTATGTAGGAATCAATGCACAGTTCACACAAGTTGTAACATCCCAAGAGTAATACCTAGATCCTTTTTACCTTTCTTGCATTTTGTTCATGTCATCATGTTGCACTCATGCATATAACCACCTTGGTTTTTCTAAATTGCATTTGATTCTTGGTTTTCTTTTGTTTGCTTGTTGTTCTTCTTTCTTCCACTATCTTGGTTCATCCCCTCCTCTTGTGATGTTCCAAGAAAAGCTAACAAGACAAATCTATCCCTCCACTTGATCTATATTTCACATAGGTCATGCCAAATTTTTCTATAATTTGGTGTCACCTCAAACCATCTCTTCTTTTCAAACCCTTTGTGCAACCCTTCTTTTAATTTTTCTCTTACCATCATATGTGATATGGTGGAATCTCCTCCTACTCTTTCCCCTCTTTCTTTTCTCAAACAACATCTGCTGGTCAATTCCAAAAACAGTTTGAGTTTTGAAAATAAAATAAAAACATGTTTTAGAAAGAAGAGAGAAAGAAAATAAAAAGAAAAACCAAAAATCTAACTAAACCCTATCCTAATTAAATCTGGCCGGCAGGCCCAACCATCTCCCTCTCTCTTCTCCCACCGAAGCCCACCAGTGGCCCAAGACCACCCTCTCCCGAAGGGGTACGAGATCCCCTCGTCCTTCTCCCTTTCCACGTCGACCAGGGACACCAAATCGAGCAATGGTGAACCCCTGCACTCCACGTCGCCTCCTGCTCCATCGCTCGGCTCCCCTTCTTCCCTTATAAGCACCCCAGCACCTCCAGGAACCCTAGCTACCTTCCTTCTCCCTCGACACCGCCGCCGTTTCTTTTCCTCTGCAAGAAAACCACCGAAACCGAACACTACCGCCGCCGTCTACCCTGCACCTCCGCCGCCATGGACGTCGGCGAGCCGACCTGACCCCGGGAATTGGACCACGTCGTCTTCCTCTACGCCCTGGACGTCTTCACGGAACCTAGGAAGCCGCAGCAGCTCGAGTTCTTCCGCACGCCGTCGACTTCTACCGCCGGCCTCTTCTTCTTCTTCGTCTCCGACCCGTCTCCGCCGTTTCTTCTCGTCACCGAGCACCCCAGGGTGAGCAGCCAACCTTCCTCCTCTCCCTTGCATGCCCCACGTCTCTGCATCGTCGATCATGAGAGGGATCTGAGCAAAAACCGAATCGAAATCGAACAAAAACCGCCCAGTTTTTCTGCTCGCGGACACCATCTTCCGACGCATCTCACCGCCAGCACAGGCCACGCCAGCACGCGTTCTTCACACCGTTGGATAGCTGAGAGTGAGGGCTACAGTTTTGGCTTTGGATCACTCGATTTCATCGAGAATTCGCGACGCCATCTTCAATCGAAGTTTGGTCCAGAAAACGTTTTCAGATTTTTCTGCTGTTCGTCGCTGTGACGCGGTCCTGACTTCCGACGAGTTTTCCCGGCGAACCACTCCACCTCAGGACGAACGGGTTGTTCCAGTAGATGCACAACATCTCCAGCTTCATTTCAGTCTTTGAATCATCCAAATCGGTACAGAAACGAAGTCGCCATCATCGTTCAAAGTCGGGTCCAGAAACAGTTTCGTTTTTCAGTTTCAGATTTCGCCGTGTCACGGCCTCAACTTCCGTCGAGCCTCGCCGCCACTACAGTGCTCCATTTTGTATCCAATCTTGTTCCATTCGATTCGTGGCACAACCAGCTTGCTCAACTACTCCAGATCCAAGCAGTAGAGCCTCCCGTTCTCTCGCCATCT
Organism: Lolium rigidum; assembly: GCF_022539505.1. Taxonomy (NCBI): domain Eukaryota; kingdom Viridiplantae; phylum Streptophyta; class Magnoliopsida; order Poales; family Poaceae; genus Lolium; species Lolium rigidum. The sequence goes on from NC_061510.1 coordinate 150,090,766, forward strand.
TCGTCAAAAGTTCATGCCAGCAAGTGTCTGTCCTCAGTTTCAGCTGTCGCAAAGTTCAGTTATCTTTCAGGGTTAGACCTTACCTAGCTAGCAACCTGTGTTATATCAAATTCGATCTCGCAGCACACTGGCTACCACTCTGCTTCCCTACGCGCGCGCCCTGGGTTCGAATCCCCTGGGACGCACTTAACCAAACCTTTTTGCTTTTCTTTTTCTTTGTTGGTTTCTGAAAATTGAAATCTGGATACTTTTCAAATTAATTAAAACTGCACTTTTACAAATCCGTTTTGGACAAACCATATGTCCATTTTGATCAGCTTTTCATGCTCTAGCCAACTATGAACTTTGTTTTGGGTTTTGGACAAATAAAATTTGGACATATTTAATATCTGAAGTTAATTGGAGTAATATGGCATAATTCATATCTCTCATTCTATAATTCCAAATTATGCAAATGACATATCCATTCTCATCAGAAAAGCGAGAGGAATTCAAATCTTGCATCCTCATGCATCATTGGCATCATCTCTGAATTGTCTAAATTAAATATGCAACATGAACAAAAACTATATGTGAGGGTGCTTATCATTTCATGTGTCATTAGAGCACCCCACTTAATTTTGCCTTGCACAACCATCTTGCCATGTCATCATGCATCATATTGCGCATTGCACTTGTATTGATTTATGCTATATCTTCCTTGTATGTGCTTTTGGTTCTTCTCGAGTAGACGCCGACACAGAGCAGTACGAGCAGGAGTACGAGTTCCTCCGGAGGATCGTGTCGGTGCTTCTACCTCTGATCTGACAGGCGAGCCCACCCCTTCACCTATTTTACTTTTACATGCTCTTTTGATCTATTGCTATCCTTATGTTGCGATTCTGTTGTGTCACGTGTCCTATCCACCTGTTACCTATATCTCCGAGATACACCTCCTCGCCCTACCTGTTGTTTGTTGTTTGCCAGCTTTGCGAGTCGTAGGCGAGTTTAGGGAATTTTGTTGATATCTCGAAATGTTCGGGATATCTTGTTGGGATGTTGACACATGTACTACCTTTTCAAAATGATGATGATAACTTTTGCTACAACTTAAAATTGCTAAGGGATATAATATGCAGAGGCATCTGTGAGCCCCTTTGCGAAAGCATCGGAACTTTGACTTGCTAATGTCCCCTAGGACCCGAGTTCTTGTTATCTGTTTCTAAGGCTGAGCGCGCTAACCACTCGTGGGAGGATTTATCGGGACCCCCCATCACCCATTACCATTTCTCAAGTCTGTTGAAAAGGGGGCCACAACCTTGGTTTTATTTGCCTATGCCATGTATGCCATGCTTTACCTACTGTTGCCTTCGGGTGTTTATTACTGTTGCCTTCGGGTGTTTAATACTGTTGCCTTCGGGTGTTTATTTCTGTACTGTACCTTGCGGGACGTTTAGCGAAGCGTGTGGTTCGCACGCCTAGCCGCCGGCGCAAACCTCTGAGTCCGTCTCGGAGTACGGCCGAACTTCGATACGGGTAGCTTAGGCGGGTGGCCCCCTAGACATTCTTGTTGATTTGGGAACGGTCTTGTTGTGAGACTCCGCCGTAATTAAGCGGGTTCGAGCATGCGTGTATGGTAACATTGGTGCACCCCTGCAGGGTTAAATCTTATCGATAAGCCGTGTCCGCGGTTATGGACGACTTGGAGCTGTTTAACTCGATCATAGAACAACTTACACCTAAAGTTGTCGTTAATAACTTGCTAATTATTTGCGCAGTAAGTTAGCCCTATTATAATGGAATGGATATAAAATTGTCAACTGTGTGAGTGCCTTGTTAGTACCTCTTGGCTAAGGGGGATCATATTTGGCTGGGTTGTTGTTTGCAGAGTATAGAACTGCTAGAATATGCGCTCTCTCACCTTCTCTATTAGACGGAAGTTGTAGTGTGTCTCTATTGGTTAGTGCTTTGCTGCCGCTAAATGATGACCCACAAGTATAGGGGGTGTATCGTAGTATCTTCAATAAGTAAGAATGTCGATCCCAACGAGGAGCAGAAGGTGTTGACAA